>NC_052018.1:40118757-40206257 GCF_015832195.1 Motacilla alba alba | reverse complement strand
GCTGTTTCACTTCTTGCTGACATGGATCATGTATTTGTAATTTTTGCTAAAATTTATGCTAAATAATTAGAAAATTTTCAAAGTAGTAGTACTTTGCTAGATTTAATGCCTCTCATGTTCTTGAGATTCTATTGCCCATGGTATAAAGACAATATTCTTTTGTTGTATGTGGTTTCAGACAATAGAAGAGTCTAATACTTTATAACTTTAGAGTTCTGTGATACTTTCACTGTACTATTGAACCAATCATATTCACTACCAGTATTCATTTTATATGAAAAACTTAAATGTCCCATGAGTAAGTTCTGAGACCTTTTATGTGGTTACTGTTGCTAAGGAAACCACATCCTTGATATCCATGTGTCCAACATGTCAGTCTCATTTTGAATCTAGCTATCCATGAGCCAACACTGCAGCATGGAGTTAAGAAAAAAGAGAAGTGAAAAACAAGACAAAAGAAGCTGAAAAATGTTTCCTATCAAAGTATATTTACATACCTGTTGGAGTTAATTCTGGCTTCTTCTATGTTACATCTGCCTTGTTTTTTTGATACACAATAGTTGCTTGCAATAGACTGAAAAACAGTCAGTAGAGGCACAGTAATGGTTCCTTTTCTGGTAGCAAACTATGATCTGTGCTAGTCATCATCAGGCAGGAGGATGGTCCTTTCTGGAGTTCCAAAGAGGAGGATCAAGTTCAAATAACCATTCTTGAAAACACATTTCGCAAAATGTACAACATTCCACGGCACCAAAAATATATTGCTGGCAGTAAATCCAAAAAACAATGTTTTCTTTAATTTTAAATTAAAAATCAACTTAATCAAATCATATTTTATTATTATTTATTAATGTACATACTCCCTTACCATCATATCTGCCTAACTGATAATGCAGTATGCTTAATTTAAATATACCATAGAAACTTTTTTTTTATTTGAAAGTCTAATAGAATTGTTCTCATGACAGTCTAAATGCCTTGGAAGCATAAGACCATTTATCTCAGTTTCTCAGAGGCTAAAAATACAGATTTTTGTATACTTTGCTCCTTCAAATTCAAAGAACACTGGGTGACTAGTAGATATTGATATCTTTAAAAAATCTCCTTTTTTTTCAGATGTACTGACCAATGTGTCAAAGCACTGTGTCAAAGACAGCAGAACGAGCTCTACGAAAGTGGCTGTATCTAGACACACAGTTAAGTGCTCTGAAGACTACAACATCGATGAGTCTGCCTATCCTGCCCCTATCCTTGGCACAATTCCTCTCTGAATAAGTGTCATTATTAAAAATAGAAAATTATATAGGCAATATAATAAGTTTTAGCCTGTATTATACACCTTTTATTATTATTCTATGCTGTTTCTTATTCTTTAGGCTGAAGTATTGAATAAGATCTGTGTTATGCCACTTTTCAGTGGGATTGTTAGCATGGGCACATGCTTCAAAGGCATCCTCATTTAGGGTCATAGCACCACAGGGAAATTCATTTTGGAAGAGACCTCAGGAGACTTGTAACTCAACCTTCAGTTCACGGCCGGGCCAGCTCTGATGTCCAGTTTAAGGCTGCTTTAGGCTGGCTGTGTCTCACCACGTCATGAAAACGTCCAAGGATAGAGCTTGGAGGCTGCTCTCCAGGCAGCCTCTTTTATTACTTTGCTGTCTTAAGGGTGAAAATGCTTTTCCTTATTTCTTCTTTTATTTGCTTGGGCCCTTGCCTCTTATCTTCCAGCCAGTCTGCTGCTGTGAAGGACCTGGCTCACTCTTCTGTGTTCCACTCCATTGTTACACCAGGGACTGCTGGTCAAGCTGCTGAATTCACCTGTTCTCCACGCTGGACAAATGGAGCTCCCTCAGGCATTTTACATGGACCAAGTGCTTGAGAGCCTTGACATCTTTCCTGTGCTGTGGGACCCAAAACTGTACACACTGCTCTAACTGCTGATGTATTTTTAAGTAGTTACCTAAATCTTGGGATTAAGAATTTATTTTTTTTAAATCATAATAAAATTTCTGTCTTGTTCTTTCACTCTTATGTCATGCTCCAAGTCTACCTAAACAGTAATTTAGGGGTCAGAAAAACATTATTTTCCATTACTGCTGGCTAGTCTGAAGCAGCATGGAGAAAAGAAAATCTGGAATCTATGCATGGTAACCCTCTTCTATGAGAAGTTGGCACAAGAATGCAAATTTAATCTGAAGGCTAAAGGGGTAGCTCACAGAGACTGATCACAGATCTACCAAGGTAGGAACTTCCAACTTGGCACTGGACTCCAAACTGATACCTGGCATTCTGCCATTAGCTGTAGCTTATTATGCCCTTCCTTCAGTAGTAAACTAATGAAATTAAGGCCCATCAATTAAATTTCTCTCTGTGGCTCTTGTTAATTTATCTCCATATCCGGCTCAACCCTTTCCTAGGATATTTGGTTAGCCTGAGTGCTAGCAGGCACTGAAGCCAAAGACATTAAGCATGAATGTTATGCATGTAAACAAATTAAAAAAAAAAAAAAAAGAAAGTAACAATAGGTAAAATAACAGCACAGACTGAATGTGCTAATTTCAAAGTATTGGCATGATGCTTCAGACGAAGCAAATATGGAAATAATATGATTATAAAGGAAAGATGCATAGCTATTAATTTTTTTTTTATTTGGAGGGCTTCTTTTTTTTTTCCTTCTTATGACTTTTTAGGGCATATAGTGCTGAAACAAATAGCGTACTCTTGGTTTGGTTGAATGCAGTAATTCCTGGGATCCCGTGTGAGGTGATTGCCTAACACACCACTCCTAAAATTTTGAGTGCTTTAATTGGTTAATATCTATCCATACTTCAAGAATATACATTTATCAGAGGCACTGTTAAAACACAGTTTCTTTCCCTGGCTGCACAATACAATGCACAATGGTGTTTTACTATGTGATTAGGACTCCTGGGCATTATGATATTGCAAATTATAAACCACAAGAGAAAGGACTTTAATGCTACATTTTGCATCATCTCAGTTAAGTGAATATGTGTTGAAATAGATTTTAATTTTACAAGCAGTCTTTGTTGTCATAATCTCTATTGTACAAATCATTTAGTTATGAAATATTTCAGTAAACTCATTGGTTTAGTTTTTTTTTCCCGGTCAGCACCTTCAGAAAGCACCATTTTCCGAAGATTTTTTGAAAACCCGTTTTCTCTTTTCAGCTTGTTGTTATGTGAAAACCTTTTCCATCATACTTATGCAGGGGTTATATTGGAAGTCAATGATGTCAGCATATTCCCAGAGATTAGTACAACTTTCAGACTGAAGCATATGCAGATGCTTAGCCCCAGGTTCCTTCCAGGTTTTTCATTACTCAAAAAGATTGTACAAAAAGGACTGTTGAATAAGGAGTGAAGAGAGGTCTTCAGTGTCAGAGAAATGTTAATATATGGCCAAATGGTCAAAATATGGGTTGTGTTGCAGTAGCACAAATGTTGTTTTCCATTGCATACACAAAAAGGTTTGGAAGATAAACACATCTATTTTTAGAGTCTTGGAAACTGTGTACTAAGACTAAATTATTTCTCTTTTTTTGAATTTGCCTTGAAATGCTGGATGAACATGAAGATGTCTTGCCCTATATGTAAGATGCTGGATAAAGTTCTTTATAGAAAAAGTGACAAGATATAGCAAACAGACAAGTAATAACTCAATGCTTTCATCTTGGCTGATATTATTTGAATAGGCTCCTACCTCACTGGAGGTTTCATTTTGAATATTGGAATTGGATAAAGCATTTCAACAACATCTAGTTATAAACATCATGTTTCCCTTCAAATTTTATGTTAAAACTACTGAGTTCTTTTGCTTCTCAGAGTAGTAACAAAATAATCATAGACCTAGCACCATTAAGTAAATACTTTTTGAGAGTTAAATGTGATATTTTCCCTACACTTTCAAGGGAAAGTGAAATATATGTCCCATTTTTTGATGATTTTTTGAAGCTCTTTGGGATACCTTACAATTTGTACAAAAGAAGGGAAAAAAAAGGGAGCCAGTGGTTTTGGTTTTCTTGGTTTCATTCCACCTGGAATGCCTAGTGACCATCTGTCAATTGAATTCCATCTAGCACTCCTCCAGTAGTAAAATAATCAATAGCAATAGAAGTAATAGCTGAGTATCAAATTGAATAATGGCCTGTATTCTAACCTGATGACATCAGTATTCAGTAATTCTTGAACCTTTCAACTCAGTCTGAAGTTTTCAAATTTCAACTTTTGGCCAATGTGCTTTGGGCTTTTTTGCAGGATTTTTTTTTTTTTTTTTAGATTTGTTTGACTTTGCTTGTAGTTTTCTTCAATATTTTTCTGAAGTTTGAAGGAGAAAAAATTACGGCTTTTCAAGCATGTAAAAATTGAGAAAAGACACTCTTGACAGTAAACAATTACCATGACACTTTTTTGTAATCACTCTACAGCCAAAACAGCTGGGGGATGAAAGTTTAAATTTGGCAGGAAAACAGCACTAAGGAGAAGTGCTTTTGAGTGTTCTGGAGAAAATTGGTTTTGATGTTATTTAGTTATAGGCTTTTGAAACACCATGTACTGAGCGCATAACACTAGTTTCTCATTAACTTTCACAGGTAGATTCTTCAAGGGACAATTATATTGGTTGAGATGCAAAAGTTTCATCTCGGGACATATTGCTTTTACATAATCTCACAGAAAACCTCTGCAGTGGGGTATTCCCAGAAATGTAGGTTCATGCCAGACAGATATAATGTAACTTTACTCCAGAATGAAAATATCCATTGGCCAAAATAATGCTGCTATTCCATGTTGTGATTTTGAGCACAAGGTAACACCTTACTTTTGCGTCTATTACTCACCCAATAAAGTAGTGTGCTTCACTTCTGTACTTTGTTTGGGGTTTCAGTCTTCTTAAAAGCCATGATTGTCAGCCATGAGGCCTATGTTTTGGAAGTTCTAATACTTTTTTCTTTTTAGACCTATATCATTCTCCAACTCCTAGAGTGTTCTTTTACGTGAAACAGATTGCTTGAAGGCACACAGATGACTTTAAATATTTCTGCACTTCACAGTGAATTGCTCATTCACCTGAGTGTTTAACTATGTCAGTATGTTCAAAATTATCATATTTAATTGGATGGTTCAACAAGATAATATGCCAGTGCACACACAATTCAATGCATTATTGGCTCACAATAAATAAGGCAATTCTCAAATAAAACACAGGGGATTTAGCAAGGAGAAATGATGTATAATTGAGAGAGACATGAATGCATGGTGGTTTGCTAAAGGCTGATAACTTATCAATTCTTACAAATTTGAAAATTTGTAAAAAATAAAGTTGTGAAAAAAACCCACCATAATTGAAACAGGCAAATGCAGTCTCCATTGCTGGTCCATTTCATACCCTGATTTGCATGTGCAGAACATTTAGACTTACTCATTTTTTCTCTAAAGGTCCAAAACTTTATAATTTAAAGCCATTGCTCTCATCCCTGATAGGTCCTTCTTGAAGGAGGATGCACTGCATCAGCACTGCAGCTATTTTCTGTTCTTCACTAGCAATCTGTATAGTCACTGCTTGCCTTGATGCAAGACCAGTGCTGAACAGAAACCAAGAAAAAGGGGTGCTAGCAAACAATGCAGACAATTAATTGGAAACATTTTGCATGCAAACATTTGCTCTTGGAAACTTTTTGAGAAATAGGTTATTACCATTACTCAGGGATATCACTAAATCTGCAGAAAATAAAACACAGTCTTTAGGCTAATAAATTTTGTCTTAGACTAAACAAAACCAGGTTTTTCACTTAGATGAGCAGTAAAATTTTAACCAGTATGTTTAAGAAATAATACCCTTTTCCATTCTTTCTACTTCATAAATGGATCATTTTCATTCTCAGTTAAATAAAAAAAAAAATGCAAGGAAAGAGGAATTTTTCAGCTAAATACCAAACTATCCTGAAATCAGAAATGCTGCTGCTTTTCTGCCCTCAAGGTAGAGTGCTTGCCAACCACTACTGAAACTCCCTAGTAACCTTGCTGCAATTATGGACCAGGATTTTTTTTTTCTTTAATAGGTTGCTGAAATGAGTAAATAACATCTGCATCAGGTGTATTCTCAGAGTTGTGGAGATAGGGAGGTCCGAAGCATGGATAGAGTGACCAAAAAATTGCTGCAATTATATCACATGAACAAAGTGCTATGTTTGTGCATTTGAAATTCTGTCACAAAAAGATTGTGGGTTTTTCTGCACAAAATACATATCTTTCATCAAAAATAGTTTTTTTGAAGGCATGTGTTGTCGACCCTCTCTGTCATACATGCATAAGTTTTTTTGCAGGTGAATATCTCAGCTGTAAGACTTGCTGGAACATTTCAAAAGAAACCACACTTGAGTACTTATAAGCAAATTTTATTGATCTCTACAAAACATTTACTGATGTTTATATTTGGTTTTTACATGAGATAATTGTGGAAAAACTCCTTCAAACTGTCATATCCAGCATCTTGCCACTGAAGTTCACCCTAATTCCATTTAGTTTCACAGTTCAGAATGCTGAATAAACTTACTTTTTCAGGTTTGACCACATCACATTTTGTTCAATGGATTCATTTTGTGCTACTGCATCTGAAAGTCTCTGTATCAGAGAAAATTTATTTTGAAGATTTTCCTCCTATTTCACCCAAGAAAAGTAGCAGTTGTTGCATTGCCATGTAGATTGCCATCTACATTGCCACATAGATTAATTCACACATCAATCCAGTTCTGAAGGGTCTTTGTCTTTTTTATATTTTCTTCCAGGAGAAAATGTTGGAAGGAAATTTCTAATTATCAAAGAAGCAAGATCTTGAAACAGCCTTTCAAGGGGACATGCAAAAATCTAGCCCCCTTTACAAAAGATTCATGATCTGCCTAAATTAATGAGAATGTTGTTGCAATAAAAGAAGACAAGATTCATTGACATAAGAAATTCTTCTATACATATTCCTGCTGTGGATCATCTAAGTCATGCATTAAGACTTTTATCATGCTCAAAATTCAATTATGAAACTTGTATTTTATGATAGAGTTTTTCTAAAACAGCTACCTTTAGCACTTAAATGCTCTATTGGTTATTTATCTGTAAACCATGAAAACCTTTTCCCTCTTTTCCATAATTTTCATCTATTCTTCTTATCTTTATCGGTTTAAATAAGTAATTTCATGCATATTTGAACTGTGTATAGGTATGGGTTCTGTATTAGTTACAAGCATGATTCACATTTTTTCAGTAATAGATCCAAAAAGATGAAGTACCCTGTCCCAATGAAGCTAAGCCCTGATATAAAGGCTTTCTTCTGCTTTTCTGTCTGACTCATTCTATTATCAGTCAATTGTATCATCACTTAGAATATTCAAAAATTTAGCTGTGAGAATTCAGTTCAGTGACTTGGATTATCATTAAATAGTCGGATGCATGACTGAAAATCTGCCACAGTCATCTTATTTTAACCCTTTAATTTCTACATTTTTCAATCATCTGATATAAGTAGTTTGGGAGACCTAGGATGTGATTTGTAGATACCATGTAAACCAATGAAAGTCTTCATATTATGTCATAGTGTTCACTACCTCTTTATCAGCACTTTTGAAATAATCCCCTACCTTAAGGTCTTAAAAACAGATTAAAAAACTTTTGGGAGAAATTTGATAAGTAGACTTTCAGCTTTGAAGATGAATTGATGAGGTTTTTGTTCTTAAAAGTGAGGTTTAAAGCAAAACAGCATATATGGTAGTGGCATTCTGTCTGTTTTCCAAAAATGTTTTTCTGCGTACGTCTGAAACGTGTCTGGCTCTGAAGTGGAGATCAGAGGTTGCACTGAAAGTAGGAACACTTTATTTGTGTTCACACAGAGATGTTCCAGGCAGTCCCCAAACTGCGGCTCATTCAAGAAATTAAATAAGAGTAGGTGAGAGGAGGAAGGACAGGGAATAAAATCAACTTCATAATCTAGGATTAGATGTGATTGATCATTGCTTTCAGTAACCCTCTGGGTGTTTTTGATGTTTTGTCATAAATTAATAAATAAACAAGGCACTATCTCTCTGACTGAAATTTGGCAGAAGGCAGTTAGTCTGGATCAATTAATGTCAGAAAATGAAAATCATACAGTAATGGCACACCTTTTAAAAGAACATTTAGTATGTGTGTCTTAAGCTTTTAAACAAGTCAAGAATTCCTGAGATTAAACAGATCTGATATTACCTTATTTTAACTGAATTTATTTTTTTAATATACATTATAGATGACAAGTTTCCTTCTAAACAGTTTCTACTGATTTTGTCTCTCAAACAGGACTTGCTGCTTTGAACTATAGCCCAGAGCTATAGTTAGAGCTTCATCTACGGTTACTTAAGTGACTTATTAAAACTTGTGATATAACAAGTTTATTCTTGGGAAGTTAGCAAGAGACATTTAAAGACATGAATGACAAAACAGGTCAAAGTCAGTAATTTCAAAATTATTTTTTCCCCATTATGGACACCACCATCAGCCCTGGGTGAAAAGCAATTCTAGGCTACACCTTGGTGTTCCTATTTTCCAATATCAACAGGAGGAAGGATAGGCAAGGGGAAATGCAGACTCAATCTTTAGGCTAGGTTTCTGCTGGTGCAACAGCATGGAGTCAGCTGGTATGAATGTAACATATCTCAACCCAAAGCAGCATATATAAATCTACATTTTCAGTAGGCCTAAATAATATATGGACAGACACAATATGTATACATATACGTATATATCCACACATATACATATACATATACATATACATATACATATACATATACATATACATACACTATCATATTCACTTAAGTAAAAATAAAGCATGCAGTATATAGGTCAGACATTTTCAAGACTAAAAATATTTAGAGGTTCAGATTAACATATTCATCCTGTTGGGACTACTTCAGGACAGAATTTGAAGAAAAGAGTACATGCTGAGATTTGGATTCATGGAAGGAATCCTGGATCCGCCATAGAAAATATTCATCATTAAGAATTCTGTCGTTATGTATTAACAACATGTGGACATCTCCCTTTGATCAGCAGCCTGAGCGCAAATCACCCTCATATCAAGGTTTTAAGCAGTGCAAGTCTATGCTTCCTGTCTCTAAAAGAATGAATTTCAGTCACTGTGAATTAAATGGAAGACTAAAACTAACCTTTGTGGCAGTGCTGCAAAAGAAAATCTATTTATGTTATTTCACACCTCTATGGGAGAGAGTGACAAGCCTGAAGCCCAGCACTTTCACAAAAGGAAGAAGTTTCCCATCTAAAATGCCTGGCTCTTTAAGAATCGGCTTACTTGCTTTTGAATGCAGCCCCAGAACTGTTGTTCCTCTCTTGCTAGAGAATGTCAAAGTGATGTCGTGCAGAATCATTTCCATTCTTGAAAAATGTCCTCCCTGTAACAATTTTATCCCTTCCAAATGACACTTATTCTTAACAACTCACCACAATATTTATGTCCTTGAGACTAAGATTATACCCTGGAAAATGAAGGCTCTTTTGAAAGACTACCAGTTCCAAATCAACATGTGCTACGACCAGGAAAAAAAATTTGGGCTTAAGCCAAAGGAGCAACATTGGAAGGCTGAATCAGAGGACATATACATTAAAGCTTGATTAACTATTTAGTATTTCTTGAGCTTCATGTTGCCCAGGGCACTTTTGTGTCATTTTTATTGGTCTCCCACCTCCCAATTTATATGTCTTTGTATTTTTGTTTTACCTCATTACAGATTCTGTTCCTTATAATGTATGATCTGTATTAACAAACCAACAAAGCAGCTGCTAGCTAGAGTAAGTGCATTTTTCCTTATCCATTAACATTTACAGTATGTTAGATCAAGCATTGCAGACACATGTGCATAGATGCACAGAGAGAGCCACACATACTTGTCAGACATTCAGGAGAATTGAACAATGCAGAGTTATTGTTGCACATCTCACACCAGGCTCCTTATCTGCATTAGAACGGCTCAAGAGATATGCTCAAAGATGCTCAGAAACTCAGGCTCCCTTTGCATTTTCAGGGCTTGCAGTTTGATGAATTTGCTCTTTTGGTCTCCTGAATTCCTTTGAAAACTGAAACACTAATATCATTCAGGCTTTGTATGTCTGAACAAATTTTTTTCCCATAGGAAGGTCAGGACTTGACCTGTGAAGTCAATAGAAAAAGGAAATTTCCTAAACATGTTTGCCAAGAATGGCTGTTGACAGATATTTTAATTAAAAAAATAATCAGATAGTGGTACTCATCTACCCATATTTGGGATTGTCTGTCATAATTGCCCTGCAGGACCAATCTCAGGTACAAAAGAGATATTTTAAAGAAATTATATTTTCAGAAATTTCTATTGTTTTGCTCTCATATGAAGATCACTCACTTTTATTTTGTTGTTGGACTGATTAGCTTCAGCTTCTGATATGCCAAAGTAGTACACAAATTTATTACTTGCTCCCTAAGGTTCCCTGGTAGGTTTTATCTCATTTAGTTTCAATCATCCCAGAGTTGGCATCTGCTTCCATCAAAGCTACACACGGCAATCCAACCTACATTGCATATAGCTGAGGCTAGGAGCCCTGAATCTCCCTGTTCTACTACCTTGTTCTACAACTCCATGTTCTACAAACAGGACTATCATATGGAGGGTTGGATATCATTCCACTTACCTTTCATGTAGCTAGAAGCAAAAATCCCTACTCCCAAACTCCCGACACAGTTTGTAAACTGTGGAGATTATGTTCTTCATTTCCAAGTTCTAAATGTTTTCTCTCTGACACCCATATACTCCCCAAAAGTCTCAGCTCTCACAAAAAAAAATCGGTTTTATACCAAGTTGTGATTTTTTTTTTCTATATTAATGATGGCACAAAGGCATTTTATTACTGTCCCAGGATCTTTTCCAGCCTATAGACATTTCTTCTCCTGGGGATAGCAAGACACTCATATGTTTGTCTTTTATTTCTCATCTGGGTTATTGTAATTCATTACTTGCTGGTCCACTTGTCACTTTTTGTTTTAGTTGCTTACAGCTGGTGCAAAATTTGGCTGCTTGATTGCTTATGAGATTTCTAATTACATTACTGCGATAATGAAATGGTTTCACTTGCCTCCTGTGAAATGGCAGATTGCTTTTAAGAGTTTACTCCTAACAAATAAATATACACAATAGGCGATTCATTGCTCACACCATTATAAAATGACCATTCCCTTGATTCTGACTGTCTTTTGGATTATGGGAATTTCAGCTATTCTTTTGTTGTTGTTGTGGTGGTGTTGTTCCGTATGTTTGTAACACGTATAATTTAGATTTCACAGAGTCTTTATTAGATAAGTACAGCTTTCTCAATTTTTATATCCCATTTCTTCTCGCTACTCCTAGTCATTTATTTTAAAATATATCAGGTACCAAAGAAAGATGTATGTCCATATGTATATTCATATTTGCTGACATTAGACAGTGACACTTTGCTTTGATTAGGTACCAGAAGCTTTTCAACTACGTTGGCAGAGGTAGTGATGTTGTCTATAGCCTATCGATTATCCTGAAAGAGATTCTAAAAAAGCAAGGCTGAAATGGATGAGCACTGAAAATGAAATAAAATTTTTAAAAAACCAAAACAAAGAAAAAACCACAAACAAACATTTAAAACAAAATTTAAAATATCTGATTGGAATTTAAGATTCTTTTCACTTAATTTCAGATTGATTTAAACTTAAACTTACAGTAAAGAACAGACTATTGTTACAAAAAGGCCCTAACAAGTAATGCAGTTCCTAGGTTCATTTACAAATGAAACTTTGAAGAAACCTGCAGGCAAGCACGGTGGCAATGCTTTATTTCACTTGCCTGCAAAAAGATCCCTGCAATATTTAACTAGTCAGTAATTAAGAAGCTTAGCTGTACTACATCACAAGTCATGTAGATTGCAGAGTTTGCATCAAATTAATATAATCATGCTGGTATGCATTCCAGGTAATTTTGCGTTTTAAATAAAGTGTGAGTTTCTGCTCAACCCTTCTTTTGATGCAGAAATCTTGAAAGGATGATGAGAAGATTGGAATACTTTATCACACAAACCAAACTTGGAGTCTGACATTTAGAAAAAAATTATAAAAAGAAAAATATGGACAAGAAGGTAAAGAAGGTTTTGATGAAATTCTGTAAAAATAATTTTTAAAAACTCTCAGAAGGTGAATGGGGGAGAATCATTCAGCAATAAAATCGCTCACAACAGGTATAGAACAAAAAAAAAGGAAAATCCATTTTCCAGAAAAGACAGAAACCACTGCCACAGGGTATTTTGGAGGCCAGCAGTCCAAGTGAGTTTCAACAGTCAGTCCTGGAGGATGTCTCCTTTAGTCCTTCTTGAGCATAGTCAACCAAGTTGAACCTTTAGCTAATTTCTGATGTGCCAGAAGCGCAGACACATACCAAATAAAGAATTATTTTGGTAGTATCCTATTTCTAGCACTTTCACAAAGCATCATCTGGTAGACAGTACACATTTGTTCTGACTTAAAACCATTCTGTAGTTCATAAACACAGACACTCACTACTATATGCAGAAGCACCAAGTTGTAAAAATGATTGTGACTAAGCCAGTGAAATAAAGCAAAAGTAATACAGCTATGCCTGCCATCACATATAGAAATCAGAGTGCCAAATTTACATTAAATGTCACCAGAACCAGGAGAGGTCAGACAGAGATGAGTGCTCTTGCAGTAAATAAAAATTGTTGTGCCTTCTCTCTTGTCAAACCTGGCTGCCGAACCCTTATTACACATTACAATTACTTCTGAGATGGAATACAGGCTTCATGCATTATATTTATTTCACTTCATTTGCATGTTAAATACATAACATTTGCATTTCTACTAAAGCAATGACACAAACTTGTAACTCAAAAGATGTACTTTGATTGGAACTTGTAATTATAACACATAGCAGAAGTAAGATAAATTCTCAACCTACACTGGAAATTTTGTACAAGGGGGCCAGTGCTGCTTCACTGAATCATTTCTAAAAAGCACTGTGGAGGAGTGAAAATGGAGAGAAAAGAGATCCACTAGCCAAAGGGAGGCATAAGATAAAAAGAGCTTTTTAAAAGAAGTAGAAAGTATCCCAAAACCAAGCCCTACTGAAAAAACAATCTCTTGGAAGAGTTCCAACTTTAAATGCTCACCTACCTGACAGGAACTGGACATTTAATCTCTAATAAGTATTGACATATAAGAAATCAATGTAGTTTTGAAATGCAATTACTGAGCAATTTACATGAACAAACTTTTCAGTATAGGAAATCTATCACTTAGGTAATGTTCTTGTGTGCAGGAATCTTAAAATATTCTCTATTTGAAAGTATGTCTTAAAAATGTATTGTGACATTGCAAAACATTTGCTTCAAAAATAAGTTTTACAATTAGATTGCATTCCTTCTCTTGAAAGTGAGAGATGAAGAGGAGAGCAGTTTATTCCATCAAGATTTTTTTTTCCTCAGTCCTTTGGACAAGAGGTTTCTAATAGGAATGTGGGCTACACAGAGAATACTTCTGTAAGCTACTGAGGTCAGGGAACATCCAAATGTGGTATCACCCAGCCTGGGGTCCCACTAGTTTTAAACTAAATTTTAACAGGACTCCTGTCCCCTCCATTAGGTTTATTGTCTATACAAAGATGGTATGGCAGTAGAAACTCTTAACCTGAAATTTTTGGTAAAAAGTACTGCAGAGACTTATAAATTTCCTTGAACACTATTAGACTTCATATTAAACAGAGTATTGGTCTGAGATGTCATCTATCTAAATTGCTCTGTGCTGTCATTTTGCTGTTTGCTGCATTTGCTACAATAGTGTTTAAAACTTTCTGGAGAGCACTGCTTTCCAGAACAAGCTCCTCTCACACTGAATATGTGCTGCTGTAGTTATGCATCATAAAGTGTAAAAGCAGAACTTCTAACATGACTTACGTACCAATAAAAATATTTGCTAGTAACCGAGGATGTGATGCTCCTTAGCAGATGCCTGTTGAGTGCCTCTCTATAGGCAGAAGAGGACAGAAAACTGGGCACTATTTAAACTTGCATGTTTTATGTACTTCAGTATGAAATGCAAGGTCTATGGCTTCTATAAGTCATTCCATCAAAAATATTTATGTCAGCCATACAAAATTATAACAGTATAGCACTCCTGGAAGAATCCTAAGCTTATGTATTTCAACTGCCACTGCAAAAGTCACTGGATAGTATGAAATGACAAAAGACAAGACAACAGGTCAGAGAACGTACAGTGAAAATGGTCTGGATATATGTGGTATCATAATGAAGACTGAATAACGAAGGAGGAAAGGTATGGACTTGGGTTTTGTTGTTTTTTTATTTTGTTGTTGTTTTTGGTTTTTGTTTTTTGTTTTTTGTTGTTTTTTTTGCAGTACCAAAACTATCATTTTGTTCTGGCAATTCAGATTTGTTTTTAAATACTGTAGTTTGAATTTTACTTTTGCATGTGAAGAAACAGAGAGAAAAACGTGCTATTTCTTGGATGACCTATCTGAGAATTTACGCTCTGTACATTCTAGCCAGGAACTTATAAATATGCAACAGCTATAAACAACCAAATCTTGATGGAGCTAAATAAAACTTTTTAAAAGCCAACAGAGACAACTACAAGGAAAATACTTATCCTGACCTTACTTCTTTCACATTTTAACTGAGCATGAACTATATTCTTACATTTGACATAAACATAGATGCATTGTTGGAAGGATGTCTCCTGCATTGTCTGCTGATATATCAAATAGTTATTAACTACTTATTTATAATATTTTTTTTAGTATTTTTGAAATAAGTATTGGACACCTCCTCCCTCCCCCCCCAAAAAAAAGATTGAAGAAAAAAAAGCACTTCTGGATAACAGGATAACTTTTGATTAGGACACAGGTAGGAAGCAAACAGCAGGTATGCTAAGACCTGCATTTCTACATTCTATATTTTTAGTGAGCACTCTTTCACCACTCTATTCTGATTAAGGCACGCTTTTTCAAGTGGAAAACACATTAATATTCAAAGAAATACAAGTAAACTTGGGCTGATGAGGAACAGGAAATATTTAAAATATTTTGCTGCATATAAAGATTATTTCCTAGTCTATCCTAACCTAAACAAATATTAGCCTCCATAATCTCCTTTCCAGCATCTGTGTGTGACTATGGCAAATACAGATGGTGTCAAGTGTGGTATAACTAAATGAACCAAAATCTTCTTCCTTGGGCAAAGAAAAATACAATTAACTATTTGTTAGTTATTATAAGAAAAACACAATAAACTAATTTTACTCTATGATATCAAAATTAACATTTTTTCATCCAATCAATAATTTTACAGATATTAAATGAATGCCCAGAAGAAAAATGGAGACTGCCCACTAGTCTTTGGAAGGGGAAAAACCCATTGAAAAAAGTGTGTGAATAAAATTATTGGAAAACATAAGATGCTACAAATCTCAAGGGAGATATTGCACTAAATGTGAAACATTTCTTTAGCATAGGTATGAACGTGCTAACCTTGGAATCATTAAATATTAGAAGGATAATACCTGTACTACAAATATCATTGTAAGTTTAGTTAACTAGAAGGATATATTTAATTGCAGCTAAAGTAAATAAGCAGTTTCTCTGGACCATGTTTCTCTATTGATATTTACATAGAACACGTTTCTTCCTGTTTTTATCAATCTAATTTCCTGGAAACTACTACTTTTAAAGTTAGGAATAAGCAAATGCAAATCTAGAGTCAGAACTGGAGAGAACCTCAAGAAATCAGTCATTTCATCTCTCCTCAAATACTATATATCTATTATCCTTGGTAGGTATATGGCTGGCCTATTCTAAAAGGTCTTCAAGTAATGGGGACTCAGTCACCCTTCTAGAGCCTCTTCTCCCCATTGTTGATGATAATTATCAGGATGGTTTAACTAATGCCAGGCCTGATTTTCTACAATTCTGTTCTGTTACTTCCTGTAGTCCCTCTGACATGGAAAATTATTTAATCCTTTTTTTTTTTTCAATCATGAAACATCTTGTATAATCAAAGATAGATATCATCTTTCTTCCTCACACTTCCTTTCTTTTCTTTTTGGACCTAATGTATTTCTTCTTCTATCAAGTAGTCTGGACACCTGATTGTCCTTCTTGGCCTCAATTTTTTGACATTTTCATGGAGTACAAGGTCCATGTCAAGAACACAGAAGATGAAGACTGCCCAGTGCCAAGAAGAGCCTGCCTGCTGCAGAGAGGAAGAAAGAAATCCTTGCCTTCCTTTGCAGTTATGTGTATTAGCAGGCATACACTGCAAGACAGGTTTTGATTTTTTGCTTGAAGGAAAATTAAAACATGTTCAACCTCTGACTCCTTTTATAACTCTTAAACCCTTCTGCAGAACTGCTGCCTAGTTAGTTGTTTCCAGACTTCTCTGTACAATTCTGAAGTAACTCCTTAGAACTGAATTTAAAAGTCCTCCTTTCTAGCTGTCTTCTGTACTTCTCTATCAAAATACATTCATCAGTGCAGCTTAACTCACATTCAGGGTCCTACTGCATTATATAATGATGCAATAAAAACTGGGGGATTTTTTTCATGCAAAGAAATAAAACTACAAAACGAAACCAAACTTAAAACCAAAACCAAAATCATCTTCCTCTTCCTTACCTTTCTAGTTCTATAGTATCTTATAGATACTATAGGTGGCATTCTGCTTCTTTTATCTAGGGACTTTAAATATATCTATGCCCTACACAATATTACTAAAGGCACTGTTCTCCCTTATTTCTTCCTAATATTTTCTAAGGTTTCTATTTTCCTTTATTTCCTCAACCAGATTACATTCCTACTCTAATTATGGAAAATATTCCATGTTATCCTTTTAAATTTTCTATCTCCTGTGTACCTTGCACTTATAATTTGCATTCAGACACTTAAAATCTGCATGTCTGTCTTCCTTTTTTAATTCGTGCTGTGAACAGCCCAACACATTCTGTTTTCAGGACTTTTGTCAGTATTTTTCACACTTTTCTGCGGCATTTTGTTACTCTTCTGTTGATCTTGGGAGTAAACTTGATATTCTTACTCCTTTTCATGAGATACAGTCTAATCTCAGTCTTGTTCCATATCATTGCAAGGCTGACTTATCCAGGTGGTCTGGTGAAATCTTCTCCATGGGGTGCATCCTTCACTATTACAAAATTAATGCAACTTGCACAGCTATACCTTTAGTAATACTTTTTACTTTGAAATTTTATTTACCAAGAGAATTCTTTGTTTAAAAAATGTTTATCCAGACAAAGTTTGACAGAGCAACACAGGAGCTTTTCCTCTAAGTGTTAAATTAGAGCTTCCAAATGAAAGGGTTGGATGAAAATCCAGCTGTGCCCCTCAGATCAGCTAAATGCTTCTGTAGTCATTATACAAGATTGATGAGAACCTCCTTGACAGATCGTCCTTGATTTGGACAACTGAACTTAACAAGGCTTATACTCAAATTATTCTCACAGCACTAAATAAATACAAGCTTTTTAATTGCTTATTATGCTTTAATGAACCAGTTGAACATGTTTTAGTTTAATTGTTTTTCTTCATATTTGACCTTTTTTTAACTCTTTCTCCCATTTCCAAACTGTAAATATATTAATCTGTTACTAGTCTTCATGCTTTTTGTCCTTCTTAGATGTTCCAAAATAATGTTCATAATGTTGAAAAACTTGTTAACAATGAACATACATGGATTGCAGTTATCAGCTGTAATCTCAGAGGAGAAGTTCTTTTTACTCTAAGGCCTTTAAATAGCCTTTTTAGCCAAATTCCTTTATGAAATAAAAGGTAGGTACTAAAACCACTACTGCACTGTCTTCCTATTACTCCTCATTACTGAAGACCAAGATAGCATTAGGATGGGGCCCTGTCTGCCTGGTCAGCTTTAGAACATACTCAAAGACTTGTCAAGCCAGAAAGTTACTTACAGAGTCACCAACACTTTTATCTTTATGAAAACATATTAAGAACTGATTATAATGGATGCCTCTGCCTTAGTTAAGGTGAGAACAAGACCATGAGCTGAAGTCAATCGTACAGATTTATTTAAGAGTAAGTGTGAGCTAGAGAGGTAGAAAGAAAGGTGAGGTGGAGGGGAGTGGGAGGGAGGTAGGGAAGGTTAGAGAGAGTGAGAGATAAGCAATAGATAACAGCCCATGTGGATTCCTGAAGTGTGCCACTGGTCCTTCTTCACCCTGGCCTTCAGTGGGGTGGGGTCCCACTTCTACACTGTCTAGTCCTGGCTATCCACAGGGTGTGGATGCTGTTCCCATGGTGTGAGATGGGCTGTGCATAAGCACTCACTGCCTGTCCCACAGTTTTTGTCTGGATACCTTACCCAGATCTGCCTCACCAGGCCTCTTGCTGTCTACACTGATCTCAAGTTCTGTTGTGGTGGCTAATCTTATGGGGACAGTATTTTGAGACATGCAACTGCATTATTTAAGTCCTCACAAAACACACATAAAATAATACACTTAGTATTTTTCTCTTCAGGAAAACTTCATTTTTATTTGCTGTAATTTGAAACTAGTGAATTTTACTATTATCTTCAGGTAAATCAAAGTTGATTACACTTTCAGAACTAGCTTCAAGGAGTGCGGCTGCATGCCTTTCAAAGTCTCACCTGATTTGGAGAAATCAGTGAATTGTTTCTATATATTCAAAGGGAATAACAGAGACTGTTCCACAGAGTAATTCCATCGCATATATCATTCCTTATAAACACACTGAGTCACAGTCAAATTAATGTAGCTGTTTGTTATATTTCATTTTCTCTCCCAGGAAACAAACAAACACTATTTTTTTCTAATTCTAGTTAAATATATCAGACTGTAAATTTTTGCATCATAAACTACCTGTTCGTGCTGTAAAGCAACCAGTGTGGTGAATTTGAACAACTAGAAATGTCTTTAGAAAATGCTTGAATTTAAAAATTGTGAAATAATGACCAAATAAAATAAAAGTTTAATCAACTTATACCGAGAATGGAGACTAAAGGATGTAACAACAATTTTGCAGAACTACAAACATGAGAAGAGAAAATTTGAGTGAAGAGGCTAATACATGTATTAGGCAAAAAGAGCTAGGAAATCTAGCTGGAACCTGACATTTTAGTAAGGAAGAAAATAAAGTGATTTATTTAAGAACAAGGAGAGTAAATGTTGGAAAAGTGTCTCTGGGAGGTGGGTAGATTCTCCATGATACACACTCTCTAAATCAAGTTTGGATGACTTTCTGAAATACAACCTGAGTTCAGTCAGACGGTTTAGGTTTGGTGCAGGAGCAAAGCAATTCCCTAGCATGCATTATGCAGCAGGATGAGCTTTAAAATCTACTGAGAAAATGTTTGGGCCAGCCTAGCAGCTTGCACACACTGATATAACTTTTTAAAAGCCAGTTGAGTTGTATTGATTTACACCAGCTTCTGATCTTGCCCTTGGAATATAATTTACTGCTGTCATTATGCAGTAACACCCAGACCCTGCCTGTTTTCCACTCTGTAATAAGAGCAGCTGTCTTTGCGGTTTGGGGCCTGATCCAATTACACTCAATGGGAAAACTCCCATTTAGCGCAGGCACACAATTAGATGGTTACAAATTGGTCACAAATAAATTCAGACTGGAAATTAAAACTATTCCATCTGAGATTGTTTTTTAGTTATCTGGTAAAACGCTGGAGTAGGCTCGCAAACAGATTAACAAGTCAAGGAACGTGTTAAAATTAAGACTGGAAATAGGGAAGGGACTGTGTAACAAACAGAAAAAGGCATCTGCATATAATAGTATTTCCACTGTATCCTCTGTATCTCTGGTCATTTGTAGCACAGAGACAGCACTCAGCTGAGGTACGGACTTAGAGGTCTGGGGCACTTGATGTTGCAGTGTCTCTAGAAGGATTTGAAATGAACCTGTTGTTTTATAATACTTTCTAGGTGTTATTAGTCCTCCTGATGGGTTTTTTTAGGCAGCAAAAAATGTGCAGGAAAAGCCTTTAAGGTGTGTAGTAGCTATAATTTGTGTGTCTTTAAAACTTTCCCAGGGCCTGGAAAGTGGCAGTGGTCCAAGGCAGACAGCAGGGTGAGCTCCCCCTGTAAAACAACGAGATGAGCTGGGTGTGTGCTTTGGGGTCCTGCTCACTTTCTTGGGATTAAACCATCTGCCAGATTTTATGTCAGCAGGTTCTTCTTTCTTCAGGTCACACATAGTTACTGTTTGAGGTATTTTTCTTTAGCCTTGTAATATCTTCATTTTCTTCAATATACTATCTAATCACTTAGGAATTTGGTGATATGCTCAATCTTCTCTCTTCCTCTGGCATATTCTGGTTATGGGGTTTTTTTGGCATTTTAGTATGTAGGAAGCAATTTTTAGAGAATTAGGAAGTGTTCTATTATGTGGTGCATTAGATCATAGGCTTTTTTGAACCATATATCTACTGTAGAGTTTCCTCTTGGTGAGATGCAACTGCTGAAATGAAAGAATGAAAGCAAGACCATTTGGTCTGGTTTTTCTGTTTATGTTGTCTACTGTGGAACACAGAGTATTTTATTTCTGTCTTTTATTCCTGTCTTTTTTTTTTCTTTTTATAATTCCTGTCTTCAAGCATTTTTGTTTATCTTTGAAAGTGGAAGAGCACAGTTAGAGATGGCCTCTGTGAAAGGAGCCCAGACAAATGAGCAGGAGGCGTTCTGATCCCAGGTAAGGGCAGGGCTTTTCTTTATTTGATTTGCTTATTATTCTACTGTCTCAAATATTACTGTTATTTCTGCCACACAAAACAGGAGCTAAAACACTGTAAGACCAACATCAGTGCTTGCCCAGAGACAGGTCTTTTAGTGAAAAAAAGGTATGTCATGAAAGTATAAAATTACTTTATAATGAAGTATAAAATTACAATAAAATTAAAGTGCCAGAGGTAGGTTTTATCTGACTAAATGTAGATTTTTGTTAAATGGTGTTAGTTATATCCAAACATATATCCCTAAATATAGATCAGAGTGCCACTGGCATGGAAGTGCCATGACACTAAAGAAGGAATCTGGGGTGATGAACTTGGAGATGGACATTGTCACTACAAGCATTGAAAGTTAGACTAGGTACATTTAATCCTAAATTCCACTACTGACCATTTTAGGAGATATCAATACAATACACCATGCTTAACATTTAGGTTCATTGTTTTTCTAATTTATACAATCTGATGTGGAAAATAAATAGTAAGGCTGACTTCTAGCCACGTAAGAATCTTGCAAGGATGGGAGAATAGCCAAGGTGCAAATGTGCATTACTCTGAGGCTTTTTACAGCTTGCCATGACCTGAAGAATAAAAATATATACAGAGTACTGTTCTTTCCTTGTGGTGTATCAATCACTTGAAAAAGTCACTCAGCAGAAGCTAGAACAGTTTAAACTTGCCAAGCTGAAGGTGGGGAAATAGTAAGCTGCTTGAAATTTCTCTCCCTGTCTTGTCAGGTATGCTAGGAACATAGCTAGGAACATGCTAGGAACAACTAAAATTCTATGTTCACATAAGACATGCAGAGCTTCAACTACATATGACTCAAAGTGCTTAAATGGCAAGCACTATAGACTACTTACATTTTTTAGTAATGTAGAAAGAGAAACCACTTGATAAATTTTTCACATTGCTCCCATATTAATATCCCAGCCTAGAAATATTGGAATAACTATAGGAGAGAAGTAACAAAGAATGATTTCACTCTGTTTCATTTTTGTACGTGAGAGGAGTTTACACAAAAAATGCATCCTATTTTTACTCATTATGTATAATTTTACACCTATTTTTCCCATAAAATAATGCACATACATGCACATCTTGATGCAATTGCTTCCATTCCTCAAGCACCTATATTATCAGTGCCACAACTGCTACCCTTCAGATAGCTTTCCATTCATTATATAATAGATAAATGTGGCTGATTCCAGTGCAGCTGAATTGTTTCCATGGTTCGATTTCAATGGTAAGGGTTTATTCAGCAAGGCATTTAAGCCTGTGTTCAATTTAGAGCAATTGGGTACTCCTAATATATCCTGCAAATTAGGCACCTGTCTACATCAGTGGGAATTAATGGTATGCCCACATGTTTTTTTCTGAATCAAAGTTTAAATTTAAGGATACTCAGTGAAATACTGGTAAGGATACTAGTGAAAATTCAGTGGTGGTCTCACCAATGACCATTGGAAAGAAATTATTGATGTTGCTCACAGAAGTTCCCAGAGATTTTTTTTTAAATGTATTTCCTAATTTGTGTTAGTAAACAAACACACAATAAAAAATAAAACCTATAAATCTTCCTCTATTTTTACCAGCTAACATTACTTTAATTTTTATCAGCTCACAGACATTTCTGGGCAAATTGAAAACCAGCCAACATCTCAGTGAAAACACTGATAGTTTTCAAAAGCCAAAGGTTAGCTTCTTGCACTAAAACAAAATTAGATTAAAGTTTAATGAATATAGTTAGCCATGTAGAATTTAAAAGTAAAAATATCAGAGCACATACTCATTGAGAAATATGCAATACTCAGAATTTGACAAGCCTGGACAGCTTCTGCATGCTCTTTTAATAGAGTGAATTGTCTATGGGAATCAGAGAGAAATTAGGAAAAGCCCCATTGAAACCAAGAGAAAGGTCTGCTCATCATGCATGAGAATAATACATCACAAAGATACACATGATTATCCTCCAAAAGATTGGGTAAAGCAACAAAATATACATGGAAGTTGTCAGCCAAAGTTCCAGTGGCAGATCAGCCCAGGAATTTGTATCCCTTATTTTGAAGCTCAAGCTCAGAAACGGGCACAGCCCTGCACTGCAGAGCAGGAAAGGACAGGTGTGATGAGGGCTGCCACATCTGCTCATTCCATTCCTACTTCTTTTAGATATGAATAATGGAAGAGGTGGGTGTTATAGCTCTGTCAATTAGAGCACAAATAGTCCCTGGAGATGCTGCCAAATACCGCATCATCTCTGTCCCCAGCTGATGGTGCCTGGTGCATCTTCCCACGTCAGAATCTGCCCTGGGTTTTATGGCTTTGGGCCTGTGCTGTCCAAGATGGAAGTATTTGTACAGAAATTATGGAAAGAAGATAAAGAGAGGCACAGAAAGGTTAAGAGAAAAAGGAAACTTTAATGACACAATAGAAGTGCAAAATGCTTGGAATATGTGATCATTCAGAAATCTTAAAATAAATGTAAAATACAATCCTAAAGATATAATTTTGGCTGACTGCTGAAAGCAACCTTTTGCTTAATTATATATCCAGAGGAAACAGCTATATCCATGCATTGCAACTTCTTTATTTTACTTTAATGTGAAATATCATAATACTATTTTTAATAAACTTTATTGGTGTAAAATGAAATGCAGAAAATGGAGCCATAGTCTGATAAATATAAGTTCAAATTATATAGAAAAGTAATATTTGATAATATGTAACATTCTGAAAGCTTAGGGTTCTTCCAAGCTCTGCATGATTCAAAGGCATCTACCATTAAATAAAGATTGTTCAGCCATAGCTGTATCATGTCTTCATGTGTTCTCTTCATTTATATATCATCTCTGATTTAAGTTCAGATTAAATATTTCTGAATTCTGGGGATATTGACATCTTCTGAGATACAGAAGTAGATTCAATTCGTTCTGGTCTCTGACTGGCCAAAATTTGAACCTTGTTTTACATTTACACTTCTACAGTTCCATTCTCAACCAGCCTGAGTGTTGAAGGTCCATCAAAGTTACTGACCAGCAGGTATAAAGCACCATACCTGGGGATCCCCAGTGGGACTGAGCCCCCTCTTATTGCTTTTACAGCTACAACAGAAGTGCAGGTGTACTGAAGGCCAACACAATAGGACAAAACATGATAGAAGTGGCTGGTTTAAGGTGAAGAATCTGCACATGTGTATTTCAGAGGAAAAATATACCCCAAACACGGGGAAGGTAGAAAATAAATTCAAATATTTTTTGCTGCTACTTTAAGCCTTCTATTTCCCGTAAAAAACAAACAAACCAAGCCCACCCCCCCAAAAAAAAAAAACCAAAACAAGACCAAACAAAAAGAAAAAAACCAGACAAACAAAAAACCCAACTACTAAAATTTCAGGAAGGTGTTTCTAGGGATATAGGAAATTTTTAATCCAAATAAACAAAATACCAAAGTTTACTTAATTAGCAAAATTTGATTGTTTCTCCTGCCTTTCTCTGATAGGATCATCCAAAAACATCAATTAGTTGGAACATCATAAAGCATGATGTTTCCTGCTGTATGATCTAAGATAAAATCACTTATCTGGTATTGTACCTTATTAATTATTATAGTTTAATTTTGGTTTTACTGTACTTCCAGAAGTTCTAGCTCAAAAAAGAGGCTCACTGTTCTACAGACAGATGGCATGAAACTTCCTGATCCCAGAAAGACATGCACTTAAGGAGGGCAGAAGGAGGACAAGAAGAGAAGAACAGAAATTATTTGCTTGAGTTGGCCTGGCAAGGTCTGGAACCCCTGAACTATAGTGCCACCTTCCTAGGAATCTCCCTGGGTTCCTGATGCAGATTGATGAAAAATTCATTATTTCATTTTTTTAAATCAAAATTAGTACATTCTTCATAATCCTTGTTGTGTTTCTGGACTGCCAAAATATTCTGGTCAGAGAAAATAGATCAGAAATGAAGAGACGAGGTGTTTTAGCTCAACAATTCAAGTATTGACAAGATATCACTTTAGCATGTGTTAAAAAGAACTATCACTGTAAGACTAGCCTGATTCTGTGAAGATATATAGGATAGAACAATTTTTCTGCAGTCAATAAAACTGAGACTAGTTAGTAACTTTGAAATCAGAAATTTAGCTGCTTGTGCTGGAGCTGTAATTTACTTTTTATAAAACTACATGAGAACTGCTTAAAAAAATCAAACTTTAAAAAATCTTATTGGTCGTTCTGCATCCTGCCTCAGCCGCACACAATAGCAAATACTTACAATGAGAATAGCTCCACTGGAGCAATACTAATACATTTGCCACAGCTCCCACTCTGTCATTATGCACAGGAGCCTGTGCTTATCCCTTTTTAAATTGGAGACTCTTTTAACCAGGAATCCCCAGGATGAAACCGAACCATTTTCCTCACGGCAAAACAAATCCTTCTCTGGTGAATTTTGTTATTGTTTATTGTTACAGTGTTTTATCAGCACTAAACTGTATGAAGGCTTCAATTAGTTCTTGATGAATGATCCCATAAAATCATGTAGTTTCATTTCCCCTGCCACTAGATATTTCACTGAGTGTTATTAAATGAAATATAATTGGGACGGGATTCAGGAAACTTGGAGTCTTCCTATTTTCCTTTTGGGCTTGAACATTACAGTGTGACTCAAACATTTCATTTTTTGAACGTGATGGTTTTTTGTTTTAAACTGACAAATGCTCTGCAGTTCAAAACTATTGTTTAAGGTTTCTGTGCCATTAGCAGTTAACATAAGAGTAGGAAAATACAGGTATTACAGCCATTTTATGCACCTTTCTCCTCTGTCAGTAGCTTTGCAAATGTTGCATTACGAAGACTAAGTAAGATTCACTGGAAGAAACCATTCCTCCCAGCTCCTGTGAATAACCAAATTGTATTTGTCTCAGATGTAACTCCATGAAATGCAATGGAAGTATTGCAATAATTCCAGCAAGAAAAAACAGCATTTCATACTACACATTGAACTTATGGTTTGCTATGACTCGTGTTTTGTTTCTTGAGATAGTTTCCTTCAGCAGAATCCAGAGAGCAAAGTTTCTCAGCAAGTAGTTTAAACTTCTTATTTTGTCCTTTTTCTTAGGTTTCATTTCCAAATACAGGATTTACCGAGCAGAAGCATTAGTTACATTCATGTCTAATTTCACATTTCTGACATCTGGGCTCCATGAGAGCTTTACAACAAGGAAAAGCTTGCTCTGAACATACTTATCTCTCTTTTATCAAATTCTTCCACCTGGCATAAATGCTAGCGAAAAACAAGTTAGCAAAAAATTGTCACATCTGGATGGAGGGACTAATTGTCAGATCTCATAAGGGAAGGAAATTCATCTAAGTAGTTAAAGACTCCTTGCAGCCTGCTCAGAGCTAAACAAAGTATCCTTTAACTTACCTGTTCAATTCTTGCCCTCGCATTGGCAAGTAGATTTAGCCAGTGGTGCTGCTGGATATACACACTGCTGCAACTATCAGGGCTTCACAGCAAAACACAGTTAGTCTGCTGGTGGGATAAATGTGGTTATTGGTGTCAGACCCAAACAACTAAGTAACTTCCAAACAGAAGATGCCATTTTCAGTAAAAAAAAAAAAAAAAAAAAAAAAAAAAAAAAAAAAAAAAAAAGTGACAAATATCATAATACTCTATCATCAAAGAAGTGTACAGATATTTATAATATACTGCAAAGGATTTTTTTTCCCTCCATATAGTGGAAGATGAGGCTACTATCAGGCATCATATTCTTGGCACACATTTTTGGATCAGCTAAGTAGCAGGAAATCAAACCATCAAACATCACTAAACATAAGATACGAGAGGTTCTGATTTTACAGTTACATTAGAAGCCATAAATCATACAGTATTGTGAAAGAAAAGATGCTAATAAATACATGAATGAAGCATGATGTTTTTGCTTCTACAGGTAAAATTTAGTTATTCCTGTCATTTCTTCAACAAGTCAGAAATTTTACTAGTAATCTCAGCATTTGAGTTCTACATTCACAGACCCTGGGGGTCAGGAAAAATTCTTTTCTACTTGGTTGTAGATGCAAATGATTGTAGATGCAATGTATGGACTATAGAATGTATGAAATGTGTTGCAAATGATGGACTGATGATGCAAAAACATGCAAAAAACCCTCAACCATTCTTCTGATTTGGGACTCAGGAGAACTGACTTCAGTTGTTGGCTTTGACAAAGGCACTTTTGTCTGACAAGCCATTCTTCATCTCAGCAAAACAGGGTTCTTCTGCCTCCCAACAACCCATGGTAATTTCCCTGCTGCTTTAAGGACATGCCCACATCTGGAAAGGTACCCAAGGATGCTCATGAGTAGCCCAAGCCACCTCAGCATGTCTCCTCTCTTGCAGGCAGCTGCCTCATTGCCCAGCTTACCTGGACATTCATGGCATGCCTGGAAATTAATCATGTGGCAATTGTTAATGGCTTTAATCAGGGATAGGTACCCCTACCTAATAAAATTCTTACACAGACGGGGAGGGTGGAAGCCAGTACCCCAAACCTTGAATATTTATTTGAGAAAGTACCTCTTGAAAGGACACACCCAGCAATGCTACAGCTGTGATAAATGTGCTTCTTGCCAGAGTATTTGTACTCCCAGTTAACCAGCAGTGTAAGTGGATAACTGTGCTCAGAGAATATTTCTTCACAACTCTTGAAGAATACTTTCGAGTCACAGAGATCAAAAGAGCTACACCAGCCAAGTGTTATTGGTGTATTATATTGAGATCAGGTATAAATAAAAGAAGAAAAAGGAAAACAGCAAAGCCAAATTGTTTTCCTCTGTCATTCTTTTCTTTTAATCAATATTTGTTTTTAAAAGTAAGAGAGTTCTACAGGGCTCTGGTTAAATAAGACCCTTTCTGTAATTATAAATGTACACATGTAAGAGTCCTTTTAAAGGAAAATAATGGCCTACTGGGTATTTGGGAGAGAGGGCTTGTTCTCTTACAAATTTCCACAGTGCTCTGGGAGTTAGTCCTCTGAGGATTCATAGTGCTGGTGGGCTCCCACTTTAAAGAACTTCAGATTGCTGAGGGTGGTGTTTCCCCTTTGAAGACTGTTACATTTTTTAACAGATCCTCCTTTGAAGATATTCATATCTGTGGGGTTCTCCAAAAGAGTTGGGGGAAAAGTCCCCTGTTGATGCTATTTACCAGGTTAGAATTTCAAACTTGGGAAAAATAGCTGATCCCTGAGAGGAGGATGCTCTTTTTGAAGCAGTTCAGATGGTTTCAGCAGGCTTTGCTTCTGAAGTTCTTATCGCTAGAAGGTGTCTGGTTTTAAAACTTTATAGTACACAATGTCACAGCAATACTATGGAAAAAGTAGCATTAATTTTTTTTAAGGAAATACGAAATACACCACTAAGAAAAACTTTTTAAAGGCACATAACCTCTTTGCTTGTTTGATAAATGCATAATTTGTACTAAGTGTAAGGATTGTGCTCTCTCTACTACAATAATGTCGGTAGAAATGTTCTTAATATACAAACTCTCTGATGGACAATATTTGACAACTTAAAAAAAAAGGTTCTGCTTTTTTAAACAAACTGTTTTGATGATTATCTGGTTCATATTATTCTGGCTCATATTTGGGGAACCTGAGTAGTCATTTGGCAGAAGAAACACATTAAGATTGACATTGTTAAGGTGCTTCTAATAAGAGCTTTCCTGGAAAAATATTTTAAAACATATACCTTACCTAGAGAGAGGTAATAGAAGGTAACAGAAAAGTGAGGAAGCACAATTTGAAATTTCCAAACGGAAGGAAGGCATACTAGATCACAAAAATATTAAAAAAAAAAAAGTCTGTTTTGTAAGGCTTTTTGTAAAGCATCAGAAAAATGCTTTGTCCTCCACGATATTTCTAACAAAGGGCTTACAAGTTAACCAAATTCAAAATAAAAAGTTAGGTCTACTTATTTTTCTTAAACACCAGACTTGTACAAGCAGTCTACTGAAGTATTCTCCACCAAGGCTGCCATAGCTGAAGACAGTACTTCTACTGAGATTTCTAATATCCGCGTGTAGTACAACTGAACTTGGATTAAACAGAGGTTAAGTACAAATTGATGCAAAGAAAAATTAAACCCTTGGCTGTTGGAGGAAAGAGAGCAGAGCACCAACACTGATAGCTGTTCCTTCAGAAGACAAGTACAGAATGCCTGCAGCTCCCGTACATTTTCCCAAGTAGGTTCCAGAGGGAGAAACTGAGAAAATAATACAAAACATTTTTCTAGCATAAAGTGTGGCCTTAGGTTCTCAGGAGCATATATATTATAAAGAAACTCACTTCTTAAGATCTCATCTGAATATAAATCACAGCAAAGTGCATTGACCATTCAATGATGAAGAGCTATATTGCTTCTCTGCTAGGATTCCAAGGACTTTACTGATATGAAAGGAAATTTAAACAAATATCACTGTTTTATCTAACCAAGGGCAAGGTAGGTTTTGTAGGAATGTTCTCATGTGGGCACTGCCATCATTATCTCCTGTCAAATGTAAAGACATGAAAGTGCAGGTACACATATACAGAAAGAACACTTGAACAACACAATCCAACAACAACAGATGCTGACTTCTTTGTGTTTTGAGAGCTCTAAGCTTATGTAGACATACAGATGATACTTGGTGTGGTATTTGTGGTTTGAAAAGAATTATTTCTTGCCCTGAAATTAAAGAACAGAGAGGAGAAAAGATTTGTAAATGGTTTCCCAAGTAACCTTGCATATTTGTCTTCTCTTTAAAAAGGCATCGAGCAAATAATGTTAGATGGTGAACACACAGAGAAAAGCCAAAATGAAAAAAAGAAACCAGCAACAGCAAAGTATATACTGATTAATGGATGCTATAGATATCTTACTGCTCTGTCTGCTTGGTTAGCTTTGTTTCAAATCTGATACAGATCTCATACTGCACAGCCGATCCTGAAATAGTCCATGTTCCTTTAAATTCAGGCAATGCATCACTTTCTATTACCCTGTGTCACATCAGTCTATGACTGTAAAGGATGAGTTATGTGGACATGAACCAGCATGAGGGCCCAGTTCAGACAAATCTTTCACGAGACAGTCAAATGTTCAAACAGACAAATTCTTTCTTTTTATTACAGCCTGCATTGTTTATGTAGAAAAATTTGGAAAGGAAATCACTTTCTGCCTTAAATGTTACAGACCGCTATGGGTTCTTTTTTTTTTTTATGATGAAAATTCCTTGGAAAGCATTTTCCCAGTAGCCATTACAGTTACAGAGTGCCCGACTTCCACTGGAAAAGAGAAGCCATTTACCAAATATTCTTGAGTTCTTAGTTCAAAACTCAGAAATAGATGATGTTAGCTTTATAGAATTACCTCTTTGGCATTGAAGAGGTTTATTGCCATTAATACCAATGTCCCTCAGCATTTTTCTTGTGGTACAAAGAGGCACTAAAATGGGAGTGCTGACAAGGTTTAGTGGAAAAGAATCTCTCAGGCTGTGGTCCACACTAATCTTTTGTACTGGACCAGCATGCAGTTAAACCTGAACTTCCTTAGCATTAGAGTAAACTCATGTGTCAGCACAAACTCTGGTTTTAGGCTACAGCACATCAGCCAGGTTTCCAGAAAAAAGAAAAGCTAAAGACATAGACAGACCAGTAGGATGTAGGCAAATGTCTTCAGCTCTTTACCCTGGAACTTCACTACAGATAGCAAGCAAGTTAAATAACATCACAGAACATAATATAAAGTCTAGAAGGACTTTCCAGGTTCTAATCATTAAGCACAAGAATTCCGTTCTGCTGTCATCCTTAACTACTGTATTTATTGATGTTATGCCTTCAGAATTGGAATTTTGGGCTCCATGAAAAAGCACTCAGAAAGAGTAAGGGAACATAAATTTGCTAATTATGAAGTATGAGTAGAATAATCACTCTTCTAGGAAATGGCTGATTTCAAAAAGACCAGAAAAACTACAGCAAACCCGCAGCAAACCCTACAGCAAACTCACACACATATCTCAGCGGAGAAAAGGGAGAGGAAGAAAAGGAAAAAGCCCCATAGGAGAACAGTAAGGGTGGCTCTCCAGGAACCCCGCTTCCCCACAGCCCAGATGAATGAGCAAAATGTATCCAAGATGCCAACTCCCAGCAGTCTTTCCCAGTTTGCTTTCTCATCTCACCATGAATTTGATTTTCCACTAATGTTTCATGTGAGGAGAGCCCAGCTGCTTTTCCTGCAGCATAAGCCCAGCATGGGAACAATACCCAAACTGTTCACAAGGCAAAAGTGTTTCAGGGGCCTGTGCTGACCACCACTGTGTTATATTGCAAGCAAAGCTGTAGCCTGTGTCATAAGGCTGCAAGGCTGAATTCTCTAATGTTCACAAAATGCCTAAAGACTGCAGAGCAGAAATCCATGGGATTCAAACAAAAAAAGTTGGACTACTAGCCTCAAAAGCAAATCACCTGCACACACAGTGACCACACACAATTCTCTGGTGTCATAAACATACATTTGTTTAGCAAAAAGATATAATTTGCCCTTGGTTTCATAGGCAAAGATAAATACCACAGAAGGACAGTCTTCCAGAATATCTGCCTTGCAAGAGAGATGAGCGTGATGAATATTGGCTAAACCAGAATTAATGTATTTTGTCTGATTTTAACTGCACTGAGAGATTCTTCTCTTTAAAAGTGGAATTTTTAACTGAATTTCAATGTTAATGTTTGCAAACTTGAGAAAAAATGGAAACATTCTCAAAAACTCTCCCCTCATGCAATAGCAAAATATAAATTGGGACATCAGTGATTGGAGCATTGAAAACCTATAAGTGACCCTTTTTCCTGATATTTTACTTTATTTCAGTTTCACTCCCTGCAAGGAGATTCTGCTTACTGTTTCATAGTAAATAAATGTGAGTGTGTCCAGTTCTGCTGATTGGTATAATTCTTGATAAATTATTTCATACTTTATTTACAAGCCCGTATCTCACTGCCCCAGGGATAATGATACAGAAGGCATCAGTGTTATTGGTAGGCTGAAGGGTACTGAGGAATCCAGGTAAGTGCTGCTAACTTTATGTTCTGAAAAAAAAAAAAAAAAGCCCACCAGTAGTTGATAGCTAAGTGGTCACGTGGCACCATTATGGTGTAAAAGGCACTTATGTTAATATCTTAGATTTTCTTTATCTGAAGCTGTCTTGCTTCTGAGGAAAAAAACCACAAACATATGAGAGAAATAGGAAGCTGTATTCTTTTCAGTACAAACTAAAACTGAGACAAGCACTACATAGTATGTAAATCCTCAGTCCACTTCTGTAACAGAGAACCATCAAACTTGGAAACTCAATCTGCTCTTGTGTCACGCCTTCCTTAACCAAGTAAATAATAGTGAGGGGTTTTGTGGCATTTACCACAACCAAACACCTTACATAACTTGCAACCTCTCCAAACCCAGCTGCCTCCTAATGGGAATCTGGATCCATAAGCCACCCTCCTCAACAGACCTTGCTTCTTTATGGCAGCTTGAGAGCCCACTGCCAGGGGTGGGTGTTTTGCACAAACAAATGTCAGACTGCATCTGGTGGGGTGACAATAGCTTCACACACATTTATCTGCCTTTCATTACTTGTATCACACTCTCCAATTCTATTTACATTAGTTTTTATTTAAGATGAAATAAGGCATCATTGATGCATCTTAACTGCGTTATTCAACACCCACCAACTCCCTGACAATTGCACATCAATACATTTTAGTTAAGCATCTGTTTCCTCATTTGCTCCCTTGTCAAATTTGCAATTTATGTCTGCATAACTTTTCACTCTGTAGCTGCACTCTGCATGAAACAGGTAGAGAATGCACAGCAAAACGCTACGCCTGTTCTTCAGAGCAAATATGTTCTGCAAGTTCATGCTGTGAAGATCTGAAAAGTTCTTTAGGGTTACACACAGGTGTGAAAACTGTTGTGATTCTCTGTTGAAGCCATAGCCTCAGCTAGGTAATAATTAAATAATTTTTAAAAAAATTTATAAATAATAAAATTAAGGCCTTGTATTCACATAAGACACTTTCATATCAGCAAAAAGGGTTGTTGTTTTAAAAGAGGAATAGAGAAGATAGAATTTCATAAGTTCTTTATTGTGAAGTTGAATATTTAATTGTTAAAACATCTTTCCTTTGTATCCTCCCAACTCCCTTCCCTACACTTCCCCCTTACCAGAAGAAATCAGGCTTTTCCCAAGTTTATATCAAACAAAAAAATATATTTTCTTGTGGCAGCTGAAAAGCTTACTATCCAAATCCTGAATATTTTATAGAAAATAAAATGATATTTATTTTTAAGTGCATTCTACCTTCAACACAACTGCATCCTCACAACAAATCTATTGCGTTGTCCTGACATAGTTACTGCAAAGGTTTTTCCTTTGCTGTCCCAAGGGCCCAATTGATTTATCTGCCAGAAGCCCAAAGCCCCAAAATAAGATCGCTTTGAGTTTACAGAGGTCATTTTTCATTGTCTAAATAAAAATTTCTAAACAAAAATCTCTCATCCTGTTAACCGCAGGGTCCTTATCTCCCCAGAGGCTACAGAAACCTGAGAGAAGCCATTTCAATTCTTTTATGAAGAAAGATAAAAGCAAGTTTTCGATTAGAAAGCCAAGGAAAGGCTTCTTATTAAATGGTGGTAACAGTAACTAGTCGAAAAGGCAAAACCGTTCAAGGGAAGGGGGAAAAGGAAATCATTATGCATGAAGCAAACACTATACATGAGGCTGCCAAGGCAATCTGAGGCAGTGACATTCGGGAAGGAAGGGAAGTTCACAAGCCTTTGTAACTAGTTATAGTTCATTCCCATCTATTTAAAAAGAGCTGTTTTATCAGGCATGTTTTCTTAATTGTGTGTCCATAGCTTTATCCACCAATATTAACTGTGTGTTGGAGAAATTATGTATTCAGACCCACTTTCTCTTGATCTGTCATCATTCAAAGCACTTACGCAGCACTGACTGAGTTTTGAGATGGCATGTGATTCCAGCCCTGCAATAATAGATTCTGCAGTGTTAAGCTAAAAGTGAAATTATTAGAAGTTACTTCATATTCGAAGTTAGGATAAAGTGAGATAAACAGAGACATTAATGGTGATGCACTGAGAAATCATCCAGACCTCTGAAAGGGAAAGATTTCTGCTGTTTGGAAAAATCCTCAGAATATATGACTGAAGTTCCCTATTAGTGTTTTCCTTCCTCCTTGCTACATAACAGAAGAAGAGAAATTAACAACACTTAGAACACCAGGTAATTCTTCAGGATGTCAGCTCTAAATATCTAACCTACCATTTAAAATGCCAAGCTGAAAAACCCACCTATAATTCCTTATAAAGAAAAAATCCAGGGAAGATTTTGAGAGCTCTTTACTCTTAATGAAGACAGGCATTCAAAATTCTGAGCATTTAAGATTTTCTCCTGCACTAAGCTATATTCCTAAATGTCTAGGTGAAATCACCCCATAAATGAAGGTGATAGAATCACATCCATCTCCAACAGTGCAAAAATCCATGCTTGCATTTACCTGTGTTTGTCACTGCTAAGACATTCCAGCCAACACTGTCTGTGGTCATGGCATCCTGACACACAGCAGGTTTTCTTAATCTCTTATATCCTGAAAACAATTTGGAAAATTTAGGTGAATTTACCCATCCCTTTCCTGTTGTTTCCAGTACATCCTTGAACATGATGCCTTTTTTTAAGTGGTGAGACTATCCTTACCTATGCAAGATGAAACAATGCTTCCCTGGCCTCACACATAATTCAACAGAACCAAAAGGGAATTATATTTCCCTATTTCCCACTTCCTTACCCTGCATATCTGTGATAACAGGTATTTTTTCTGCCCCAAGTTTATATTTACAACTAAATTTATGCTCTTTAACGAAGTAAAAGAAAAATTTAGTTTACCCAATTCAAATCAATAAGAAAATTTTACATTCTTAAAGGCAGCACATCTCTTCTCCTTCAGTGAGGTCAGGATTCTACCTCTAACATGTAGCTTTGTGATGTTAATAACTTCAGCAGACACAATTTAATTTATGCAGCCATCTTTTTTACCTGTATCTTACTTTTATGTATTTCTATACTTACAATAGAGATATGTATCTCTAATTTTTTTTTTAAGCTATGAAAATTAGATTCCAACTAAACCACAGTTTGCCATGCCTACTTCATTACTTTTCATATTTAAATGTATCATCTTTGCCAGGAACAGTCATACTGTTCAGAAAAGTCCTGATCTAACCCCTAGTGCAGCTGGTGGAGCCAATCACACTCTGATTGCAGCAGGAGCAGGATCAGGCCTTAAATGTGGGGCTTCTTAAGATGCCTCTTTCTCATGTACTCATCTAGTTGTTGAACTAGGTGTAGCTGAGAAATGCCTAACTGTTTCAGGTCATGCAGGTGTCTTGTAGAGTAGAGTTTGCAAATTTGATTTTCTGAGGGTAAAATATGCTGTTTCCCAAATATGCCTTGTTGCAATATTTTTTTTTCATTTTACTTTTTAACATTATTGTTCTTATTACTTAAAACCTCTCTGACTATCTTGTACACCTTGAGTATGTTTGGAATCTAAACTGTGAAGGTGATATAATGTGTCAAAATTGACAAAGAATGATGAGAGGAATTAAAGTTTTGAAACACCTGCCTTTCATTTTAGGCCTTGAGATAGCTTTCTCCTTATCAAGGAAAGAGTTAGAGAGGAAAGAAGCTGATCACACAAAATCAGAAACCACATTTAAAAGTTTCTTCAGCCTAAATAAGGCATGGTGAGATCTGATTTTTGGAAGTCAAAGACAAGTAAATAGAAAATAAGGCCCACATTTATCATAGTAAGGACAATTAGCCATCAGAACAGCAGAAAACACTGCCAGAAATGATGTCAAGATTGGTCACCTTTCTGAAAGGAAATCCTTTTCTCTGCAGTCACTGAATGGAAGACAAGGATTAATACCAGGATGTCCTACAGCCTCTGCTAACTAGGAGGTCTGACAAAACAATCCAACAGCCCCTTCTGGCCTTAAAACCTTTCAAATCCATGAAACCCAGGAACACCTTCTGCTGGAACACATTTGCTACAAGTGCTGTGATTCACCTTCCTTGCTGTTCTCTGGGGCTCCCTGCCAAACAGAAGAAAATAAGGTTTCAAGCCCAGAAGGATTTTTACAGTAATACAAGATATTGATCCCTGTGTTGTTTTCAGCAGCAGTTTGTTTTTCTGTCCAGGTTCCTTAGAATCCCAGTGTGCCCAGCAGGTTAATGCTGAGTAACTGTAAGATGTTAGGAAAACATGACACATGCTTTACTATACAGTTATATTATCCAGAGACAGCAAGAAGGACACTGGCATAGATTCAAGCCAGTGTTTATGTTTATTAAAACCTGGTTGTATTCTGAAATTCCAGTGATAGCTTACAGCTGGCAGCACCCATTCTATGCTAATTTGCGTTAGGGTTGTGCCACCCTCAAAAGGCCCCAAAATTAATGGGAGGCAGGACTGATGCTTGGGAAGCAGCACAAGCACAATAAGCCACTTATCAATAAATGCAACAGGCTGCAACCTTACTGCTTAGAAAACAGAGCAAATCTCAGCTCTGTCATTTTGATAGAAAATGCTGCTCTCTGTTCTTTCCTTGGGCCTGAGTAAAAATTCAAGACAGGCTAGAAGAATTGATTCTTCTCACTGCTTCAAGATACCTCTTGGTCTTTTAGGGATCAAACTGATGCCCAGGAATAACATAGCTCTTTGCATCAATGAATTTTCTATGACCTATTAGCAATGAGAGCATCAGAGTGCTTTGAGACAGTTTTTAAAATCAGTTGCAGGAATTTTTGCCTGATTTTTTTATTTCTTTTGAGTGCAGGTAAAGGCTCCATCAAAATAAAAATTTCAAAATAAAAATTGAGTATTAGAAACCAGACATACACAGTTATTCAGACCTGTGTAATTTAGTCCAGAGCCTCTGTAGGTGTGGCCAATACAAAATTGCTTAAAGGTTACATTACTTCTAAACAATGACTCTGATGCATCTTTGTTACTGTCATTGAAAAATACAATGTGAGTGATTTCCAAACTCGGCTGTTCTCAGCTGATACTGTTGATCTGCGCTTTTCCCCTGGAAAGACTGTGCAACTGTTGCCAAAAAGGTTTCCTACAGCGGTAACCATTCAACAGCACTCCAGAAGTTGATCCTCTAAGAGAAAACCACTTTATGCATTACAAGACCAAAGACTGTAGAGGCTGGTATGTACTTGTTCTTGTCTTGCTGCATGGTCGAAATTGCAATGAAAAAAAAAATTGAATTTTCCATTTTGCATATTTTAGAAAAGTCTGTACTATGAATCTTTAATATTCTATTGAGTTACAGCCTTTAAACAGTCAAAATGGAGAGTTGGGGGAGGGGGGATTTGTATTTGTTATGCAAAAGGAAGAAGGCTATGTTCCCTGACATGGCGGCACGGTCTTTTTCATTTCCTTAACTTTCTGAGATGTTTGACCACCACTTGCTCACATGTCCAGGGTAAACATGCACCAGGCTTAGGGTTAGAGAGGAGTTTCCTTTCTGGTGAATTCAGCAGGACTTCAGGAGGAGTCTGGAGTCTTTTTTCTGCAGAAAGGGCCATAGAGTAGAGCCAGAATCACCTGGGCAAGCCTTTCCTAATCCATTTCCACTCACAACACAGTCCTTAGGTTCTCCTAGAATCCTGATCTCTCCTCCTCTCGCTGGAGGAAACAATTGTTGTGTCCCATGACAAATTAACCTAACCAAAGTCCCTGGGCTCAGGATAATGTTTTACTGGTACAACAGATGCAGCTTGTGGTTTAGAGGATATCTGATAACTTGAAGGTCCTCTGAAGCTATGCAACTTGTTGGCATTTAAAAATCATAGACGTATTAACAAACATCTGTTACGCCGCACATCATAACATTTATTGTAACATACCGTACAATATGCTGCACCGTGTTAGTGATAATAATAACTATGATAATTACACATACAAAAAAGGATGTGCAACTCGAAAGCATTAAGTAGAACCAAAATATAAATCTCTCTGACAGAGTTCTCATTTATAATGTAAAACCTTACATGAAAGAAAAACACAAACAGCACAAGACATCTGAATTGCAGCTCCGATTGAGATACAAACAAACTAAAGTTAGGTGTAAGGGCAATGTGTACCCAGGGACATAAATAAATAAAAGGAAGCAAGAAAATAGCCTCTTTTTACATCCAGACAGTCCAGAGAATAATAATGTGCTAGTTTTTCAAATCCAAGTACCTATTGAAGATTGTAATGATTTCAGTCTAAAAAGCAATGCTGGAAAGCCTCTTCAGAGATTGCAAGCTCCCACTGTGCAGAAACATTGTGTCACTGCACACGGGTGTAATGGAGACAGACAAAAGGAGTAGTTCAAGGAAAGATGTGGGGAAGCACTGGATGATGTATTTTCTTAGAAAACCTAGTTACAGTTTTATCAGTGACAAAAAAAATAAAGGGGGGGTAAGGGGGATGGGGTGGAGGTTGGAGGGGGACACGGTTGAGTAATTTCTTGCCCTAAAATGAAAATGCTGCCTCAGAACTGATTACACTGCAAGCAGAGAAGGTGGAGGTATCCTTTTATTTTGCTAGAAGTGGTACCAACAATTTGCCAGGACAAAGACCACAAATGGTTTGTGGCTTTCCACACATTCTACAGTAACCTACCCTTCCAAACTGATCTCCGCAGTCTTCTCTGCTGATCTTTTCATTAAAAAAAAAATAAAAAAAAAAAATTGAGAAGCTGTGTTAAGGCTGTGTTAATTATTCTTAAACTCATGTGCTTGCAGCTTGTTCTACTCCATGTATTTAACTTTCTTTAAAAAAAAAATCATAGTTTTTTACACAAACAAAAGGCACCCTAATTAAGGTGAAATTACTCAGACTACTTCAGTTTATACAAAGATTTAATCCTGGATTATCATTTAAAGATGCTGAATATCATATAAAGCATCAATAGTAATTACATTTTATTTACTTTCAAGGGTTGATCCTGTATAATATTTATGAGGTATAGAAAAATATTGTTCTTTTAGGAAATTAAGTTTTCAGGAATACATTATCTAGGTTACTTGTTTTTTCTTAATTCACATAAAATCCATTTGACTTCATGTTTTTAACTAAAAATGCTGAGAAAAAATCATTACATTTTTATTAGAGGTCAAAAGGACAAGAAGATATTTTAGTCTTTTTTTAACATAAAAATATTAACACCTAAAATGAAAGTACCTATTTAATACTTTGAGTTTAAATGAATCCATTTATATGAGAGTTGCAGAACAGCACTGGCAGAAACAGGAGTGAAAGGGGAAACTCAGGATCCCTCTGTTGTTGTAGGAAGACATTCTTCATTTTGATAAATACAAGTGTCAAATATTGATATCTAGGGAATTGTCAGACACCTGAGAAAAATACACTAAGAGGCTTCTTTCCATACTGGATAAAGTTATTCCCAACTCTGAACCTTTACTGCTTCGAGTACAGTCAAGGTCTTTGTGTTTCTTGACACTTTCCAGTCAATACTTTTCCTGAGTGAAGTCCTAAAGAAATGGAGATATATTTATAGAAATAGCCACTCAGAAGTTCCCAAGGAAGGCAGCCAGGTTATTGCCAATATCTGGATTCCTGAGCCTAGAACATACATTTTGCTCTTGGCAAGTGGCAGTGACAAGCCCTGACTTGAGAGAAGCTTTCCCTGAGAGAGAAAACTTCTGGGCATCAATCCTTCCCACAGGCAGTGGCTGGGGATGGAGGATGCAGGACATCCTCTCTAAGAATCTCAGCTGCTGAAGCAGGAAAAGAAGCAGCTCTCTCTGACTTGAAGACATTTATGAGACATTGAAAGGAGAGTAAAATCCTTCAAAGACCAACTTTTGCAGCCCTTTTTTACAGTGGATTACTTCATTTCAAGGTCGTGACACATATTAAAGCAATGATATTAGATCCAGATTACATGCAAAATACCTCTAGTAAAGAGGATAGAAATTTAAAATAGAACAAGAAAAACAGAAGAAATTATACTGTGCAAACAAATGTGCAGTCATACTTTGTCAGTAATGCATATATGCAAAACTCTTCAGGTGCAGAAATGTTCCTTTTCAAAACCATGCTAAAATTGAAAGCTCTCTGGTGATTCGGAGCTTTTGCTTTCTCATCTGATGTTTGTGCCACACAGAAAGAGAGCCCAGCTTTTCACCTTTACACCTAAGTACCTTAGCTAAATTACAGCTGGGTGCAGAAAAACTCAGACCCATAACTGTAGTTATCAGTACTCATGAGATCAGATGTCTCTAACCTGTAACTATAATTCCTCCTGACCATAAGCTTCTAATCATCACTATGAAATTTGGAACATAGCTAAATAGTTTTAATCCTAATAACATTAGTAAATCTCTGATATACACTCTGGAAACCATTCCAGCAATGTGTGTTTTACGTCCTTTTCTCACGATTCAAAAATAAATAAAAAGATGAGGAAAGCAGAAAGTAAAAACAGAAAAAAATTGCAGGATGTTGTTGCCACTGATGTCTATGGCAACTGGCAGAAATCCCATGCATTTTAATGGGAGTAGGATTTTCAATTTTTAGTACTTGTGCCCTACATATCTTTCGCCTTCAGCTCTTCTCGACAGCATTGACTACATGATGTTCTGAAAAATGAACCTCCAAAATGCAGTTTTGGCCTGTTGGAAAGGTTTATTCTTTTTTTTTTCTTTAACTTATGCTCAAATTTCAAACATGGGCATAAGGATTATATTTGTATTTTACTACATAAGGGGAGTGAACAAGTCTTGATGCTGACAGAACACTTTATGTGATATTTAGCAACAAAGAAGGAAACTCTGTCAGCCCAGAATTCACAGGAGCATCAGTTGGCTAAATTCATGGCACGGTGTGGGAAAATTACCTCAACACTGTCTACTTTTGCTGATTTTTCCTTATGCTGACACTTCTGATGCCCTGAAAGTTGCTGTGCTCACATCCTCTGCTGCTGGTGTCAAAGAACACTCTCAGTCTTCACATGCCAAGATGAGGAAAACCTATTGCAATGCCCAAAAGACTTAACTCCTGTCAAATATATTCATTTAACGCAAGCACTCTGGTCTATGACTCTGAAATCTTAAAGTGATGGCATGAAGCAGGAAGGAAGGGAAAAAGAAGCAGCAGCTTTTAAAAGAAAATCTTTAGTTAATGGGTAGAGCCACTCCAGTTCATTGCAAAAGAAAACGACAAAAAGTATTGGCCACAAAGACAGAACTAGATTTTCAGATTAGCACTGTACACAAAGGATTGTACACAATCCTACTGAAAAATAGTACTATAGAAATAACTGCCTCACATGAAAAACAGCCTACTTGATCATACACTTGAGGGTACATACAGTCCTTCTTGTGTCCAGACTTCTCCTTGAAGAGTACTTTCATCACTTGGGTCAGTTTTCAACATTGGTGTAGATTTAGTATTGTTAAATGTTGTTTTTTTAAAAAAAAATTAAAAATTTTTCAGCTATTTGGGTGCAGTATTATTTTTTTTCTATTCTTGCTAAGACTATAGAAGCTCAGTGCATAGTGAAATTCCTTCATCATGTGCTACAGCTTCCATAGGCTAAGAAACAAACCCTCTCTTCTTCTTTGTCCTCTCCATTCCATTAAGTTTACACATATGGAAAAATGTCAGAATCCAGGACATCCCTCTGGGTGCCCTGGATGGCCGGAGCTGCTGGCAGGGGGCTCTGAGACCCTGGCATGCAGCCAAAGACACACATGGGGTTTTGATCTTAGCCCATGGAGCAAATTACCAACACTGTATGAAGAATTACAAGCCACACACACAAGTTTAGATAGCATAGTAGAGATAATCACGAAGTGAAAGGAAGGATTTTTGAGTGCTTTACAGGGGGGTTTTAAGCCTTGTACGCAGGGGTCCAAGTTTTGTACATGGGGGTAAGGGGTTCTAAGATGGAGGGATTTGGGTGTGCCCTGTCCTCTTTCTTTCTCCTTCCTAGCCTCCATGTCTTTGGTGATGTTGGCACTCACAGATTGGTTTAGAGTAGAAAGTCACCATTCAATATAGATAGTAGGCATTGGGGAAAAAGTATAAACATGTAGTACGTAATATATGACATAAAAGATGGCACCAACCCCCTGGGAGGGTAGTGTGCCTTTGTCTGACCCGCTGAATGGGCCACAGCAGTTCAGGAGAAGAATCTTTAAGATAAACAACAATAAACAACCTTGAGACCGGACAACAGAGGACTACTGAGTCTTTCTTTGAAGGCACGGGTTGGAGGAGAGACTTTTCCATCTTTCGGGGTCACCCCAATCCGGGGCTGGAAACCTGACAGAAATAAAACACTTTCAGAACAGGGCCAATTGCAAGCCTGTCACATCAAGCTCCTGGCTCTGTGAGGTTATGAGAATGTGCTCCTACACATGCAAACATTCCCACTGGTGTTGGCATCCCCTCATGTGTCCACAGAACAGAACAGAACAGAACAGAACAGAACAGAGTTTCTTGACTTGGAAGGGACCTGTAAGGATCATAGAATCCAACTCCCTGCTCCTCACAAGACTACCCAAAACTAACTCACAAGACCATGCAGGCCATTTGTTTGGTTTATCCCATCCACCAGCTGGGTTGGTTTTCATAACTATAAGGTCCCTTCTTCTTTCATCATACTGCCATCCAAATTTACTTCATTTTGCAGTACACACAAATAAATGAATAGAAAATTATTAACCTCAAAAAAGACTAAAAGAATGTGATGAGGCTACCAACATCTGCAAGACAGATGAAGTAACCTATCTGTGCAGCCCAGGAAGTGTCATATGAAGGTTTGCATGGATCAGCTGGAGTCAAATGTAAATCACCAGGCCTGTGAGGAAAGCCCAAAGGAACTGCACCTGTTTAACCTTAAACCAAAGAAAATGGAAGGAGGCATTTGAACAATGACTACAGTGTAGAAGATAATTATATATTTGCTTAATCCCTTCTGGGTTAAAAAAAAAAAAAAGAAAAAAGTATATACTTAAGTTTCTGATTTTAATAAAGCCTCTGGACTAGCTTTCCTGTGCAGCAGTGACATTTCACCCACGGAGGGTTTTCCAGAGCAGGCAGGACAGACTTGAATGATACAGGTGTACATTGATCATGCAGTGGGACCATCAAATTTGTGATTACGCACGCAGATGCAAAAAACCACTTTCACCCTTATTATTTTTTAATCATTTATTCTTGAGAAGAAACACAGAAAAGTTTTCAATGGTTAGGAGGGACTGCAGGAGCTGTTTGTCTTGCTCACATTCCTTCCTTTTTTGCCTTCTCACTCATTTTCTTAAATTTTATTTTCATAGCTCATTCCAGAAAAGGAACCATTTATTTTCCTTTGCAAAGCACCTTAAGGTTCAGGTAAAGTAAAAGCTGTGTCTAAATGACCCTTACTTTCACATGACAACACTTAATAAATAGGATTTTTGTAAAATACTTACATTTTCAGACATTTGCCCATACAAGTACCTACTGAAGATTCAGATTTTTTTTTCCACCCACTTCATTCTCAGACAGAGATGCAATTTTATAAAAAATGGAAGCATTTCTACTGGAAAAAAGATTTTCGAAAACACAACACATACTTTTTACTAATCCTAATAATAATGATAAAGTTGCAGGAACTTTTGAAACAAGAACATAAGAAGATACAGTGAGATGCATAGGAGGAAAAGAAGAGAAACATAATAAAGAGATATTCAAAATGGATTATTGGAAGCAGGTAATTTTGTGAGCTGTCCAAGACTAAATATGATATTCAATTTGATTGAGATTTGATTCAATCACAAGTGATCTGTAGAGCTGCTGTTAAATTTCCTATTCTTGCTCACATCAAAAACAAAGATTTGCTTTAATAGGGGTTGAACATACACAGAGAAAAAACAACAATTCTGAGGGGTTATGCTGCTGGCTTTATCCTTTCCTGCATTTCACCTGGGAAACACTAACAAGTGCTGCATTTCTTTGATATCTAACCTCTGCAAACAAAAATTGCTCATTTAATTTTAAATGTCGGATATGACCATGATCTTGTTTTAGTAAGGAACAGTTTGACACTTTAAAACATTCTTTTCTTAAAGTAATGACAGTATTGTACCTCAGGATGTTTCATTTTCCTCAGATAGTCTTTATAATCAATATAACAAAGGGAGTCAGTACAGCAAAGGGAATGCAACATTTCCTGACATCACCTATTTATCTAGCACAAAACTGGAAAGATTTTGAAGGCAATGAAAACAATTCAGAGAGAGCAAGGTCTGGCCACTAGTTCTGCCCTGGCTATATGTGTTGATTCCTTAATTCACCAGGAATCTCAGTCTCCTCATCCTGTTTCTGTGCACAGTGTTGGGTTTGAGCTGCTCTTTACTATGTTGGGTTTTTTTCCTCTTTTTGCTGCATTTTTTCTGAATACTGAAGCATTTTTAAAACACTAAAAAGAGCATACAAACATGCAACTAAACCAAAAAAAAAATCAAGCATGGCACAGTAGGAGAAGAAAGCTTCTGGGGAGAGAAAACAAAACTGTGTGACAGATGGAAAAGTCTCAATGGATGAATGGTACTACTACAAATAAGAAGCAGGCAGCCAGAGGGAATCAAATAATGATTATAGAAGAAAAATGAGGGTTAAAAAATGGGGTAAAAAAAACCTTCAGCCCTGGAAGAAAACTCATGAGTAGCAATGTATAGTATTTGTATAAGGGAGGTTTAATTATACGCTTTCCACAAACAGGGAAAGCAGTAAAGACAAAGAAGCCAGACAGCTGACAAGCAGGCCAGTGTGGACAGTAAAAAGCTCAACGTGTCCTTGGAGAGGAAGGAACGTACTTCAGGATTCAGTCTGGCATGCCCCCAAACCTGAACAGATTACTTTCTGACGATCAATACCTGTAACCACCAGAGGCCTGTTGGAGTGTTTAAAAAAAAAATAGAAAAAATCAGCTTCAAAGAGACCTGGTCCCAAGCTCACATTTTATTTTTGCCACTGGGTGCTGAGGTAAGAGCTTTGGACAAGGCTCATTTTTCATCTCTTTATAGGTCTGCGGATTGAATATGAAGTGTCGCGGCATGTTCTCAGGGCTTCGCTCCGTTGGTTTCCTGTCCCAGAGAGGAGCACTCTCAGGATGACACTCGTCCCTTCTGACCAAAGCTGGTATCAGATCTTTCACAACAGCCTGGTTAACGTCTCCTTTAACATCCATGACTCCTATCCACCTATAAAGGAAAAAAAATCACATCCTTATTGTTTTCTTAATTTAAGTCCCGTTTCCTTTGGAGAGAGATAGAAAAACCAAGAAGGTTCTTCATTTTGTTGGAAATGCCACTGATCAATCATTATATCCAAATACAGCTTGACTATTTTAGAGAAGTACAGTGGGCTCTTTTTCACATACTATAGTATACCTGAATAGAAATTAGATCTCAGATTTTTCCCAATAATATATTTTAATCACAAGCACATGCTGAAAAAAATACATCTAGACATTACTATGAGTAGGAAGCAATAACTCATTTTTCTGGAGTCACAGTGTTCCATATAGTTTGATGTCTCCAATTAAAATTCCATCTTTTCCTCTCTCACATTTAGCTTAATTTTCTTTTGTCTTTCCCCTACTCATTTTTCAAATACTGCAAGGCAGTGCATATTTCCCAAAAAGAACTGATGCAATTTATTTTTTTGTCCATCTACCTTCATTGCTGTAAATGACTGATCTGAATAAGGGAAAACAGGGAACAACAGCAAATATAAGCCGCTTTTTAAGGAAACAGGGGAAAAAAAGAAAGAAAGAAAAAGAAAGAAAGAAAGAAAGAAAGAAAGAAAGAAAGAAAGAAAGAAAGAAAGAAAGAAAGAAAGAAAGAAAGAAAGAAAGAAAGAAAGAAAGAAAGAAAGAAAGAAAGAAAGAAAGAAAGAAAGAAAGAAAGAAAGAAAGAAAGAAAGAAAGAAAGAAAGAAAGAACTGTATTATTAATAGCAAACTCCAGGATGATGGATGAAATGAACAACAATATCCTTTAATCATAAAGCACTAACATTCCAGCAGTGTTGGTAAGTGACTGGAGCAGTGAAACCATTTGAGACTTAAACAGATGGATTAGGAAAGGTTCCACTGTGGGTTCCTGGACAGATTTCAAAACAGCAGCCTGGTTAACTAATGCACAAAAAGCAAGTGATTCTTCCAATCAATAAGCTTTTATGTAAGCATATTTGAGTTATAATATTTAAACACAGCAGACAAGTGGGGAATCAGGAATTCCTCATGCTGGGCTAGCAAAGCAATAAGTTTTACTTGAATCTGGAGATTTCTTTTTCCCCAGCAAATTGCAAAGGGATTTTATAGCTAATGTTGTCACCACATGTTCATCAATATATTAACAGCTCCTGATGGTTTTGTGAAAATGATGGTGAGTTCCAAGTCCAAAAGATGTTTTTTTTTCTTTTTTTACAAATATTTTTTAAAATACTCCTTTAGGGACAACTTAACCAGATTTTCATTGAATGAAGGAAACTACACACAAAATTAATCATTGACTACCTTTCCTAGTGAGCACTCTTTCCACAAATAATTAGAGAGGGAGTACAATCAAAAGCCCAGGTTATAGAGGCTGATTCCCTTCAGCATGATAACATTTGTTCTAGGTAAGAAATGGAGATGGGAAATGGCAATGGTTTTATAAGGATATTTTACATGTCTTTCTTTCAAAATACCTTTTAAAAGAGGTTATAATTTTTCAGGAATTACTGGCAATGACTACTATGTCTCTTTCTCTTAAGTGCCCAGTTGCAGGTAGAATTTCATAAAGGTGATAGTTCATAAAGGTTTCTAAAAGTGAGCTACCACATATCTTTACATAAAATTGTATTGTTGTTATTATTATTATTATTATTATTATTATTAAGAAGAAGAATAAGAAGAAGAATGATGATGATGATGATGATGATGATAATGTCTTATAACTTGCAGTGTTCCAAGTTTAGAAACAAGCACCACAAGGGAAAATTCCAGGTACAAAGGAAATCAAGAGACATGCAAATTTATACAGTTTACCAATATAGGCTTCCCCTTCCCAGCTGAGATCTGGCTAAAACATATTTGATCTTAAATCTTACACTTATTCAGACAGGAATTTTACTTATTTTGCATCATATCATATCCTTAAGGAAACACTTTGATAGTGTTTCCTAAAGACTAACCTTTTAGCATTTTGAGTTTTCATTTTTTGGGGTATCTAGTAGGCTTTCAGAGGAAGTATTTTTGAGACTCTTCATGGCTATCAACAAATTATATCCACCTGTAAAAGTCAGAACCAAGAGAACACTGTGGAAGTATACACTGATTATGAGCCCCAATGGAGTTTCAAACCCCACTCCCCCTAATAGTCGACCAAGTAAGAAAGAACTTTTCAGTTTTTCAAGACATTTCAGAATCAAATGTTCTCATTTAGTTATAATCACATCCTGCATTTTGCCAGCATAAAAAGTAGTAATTACATGTGTAATATTTGTCACTGGCTCCTTGCCGGCTGGAAACCAGGTTGTAATTGCACATTTTGATGTCTCAAGGACTTTGCTCTGGCCTGAAGAATCAGACTGCTGTGGTGCAAGGACTTTGCCCCTTTCCATCAAGAAGTTTGGACTCCACGACTATGGGGTTGCCGGCTTTCCTGGCTCTCCTTTAAATTGCCAGCCAGGACCTCTGCTGAGTACATGTGTAGGTCTGAATATATGTATGTATTTGCCTTGAGGTTTACAATGCAAATGCTCTTCATAAATTGAAAAAAGGATACTGGGGGGGGGAAAATGCCTACAGCCCCAAAGCAATAAGTTTATTTGTCTGCACAATAAGAATAGTATCTTTCAGTCCCCGGGGTATGACCCTAACAGGATTAAATGTCATTCATTGTCAGAGTAACTGAACAGTTGACAGAAGCTTGTAGTAAACCTGTAGTATTCAGTAAAATCCTCAGAAGACAGCAGAGAGTTCCTTCCAATTTTCTGAATGGGATCTTCCCCTTTCTGAGACTAAAACCCTCTTTTTCCTTCTCAGTCTACATACTGAGTTGTAAGTACAAAGTCTTTTATCTTTTCCTCTTTACTAGTCTCAATTTCAGACTGAAGGTGGAAGAGGAGGAAGAGCATTATAAGAAGTCCTGTTCTTGCCTTTCCTCTGGGCCAGTTTGTCTCTAACTCAATCCCCATGAGTACACGCTGCCTGTAGTGTTTGGAGCAATGGCAGCATAAATTCTCTCTGCTTTTTCTAGTTATTCAAATTCTGTGACATTTTGTGATGATCTGAGGGCATGTTTACAAGCAGTAAAAAATATACTGATGTCATGAATAGACTAGAACCCAGATGCTATGATTCAACTTCAGCTGCCAATTACTGCTATTTTGAATACAAACAAATCTGAAAGTAAAAACATCAAATTAAGGATATTAAATATGTTAAGCAGATTTTGAAGTATTACCCTATTTCTACTTTAAAGGGAACTACAAATTCCAGAAAAGGAATAGAGTTCTTGCCTACGATTAAAACAGTAAATAGTATCATATTCTGTGCAGCTCTTAGGAGTTCAGTCCCCCACCGTTATCTGTGGGATGCTTCACACTGCCACAGTAGGGCAGTTCAACATTTCAACCTCTTACTGTAAAAATTAGCCTGTTTTTTCTAATACATTTTGAACTCTGTTCACAGAAGCCCACATTGCATGAAATTCACAGGCCCCCACAGAGATAAAATAATTCTCCTTTTTGGTGCACCACTGAGGAATGCTAAAAATAGCTGAACACACCAGGAAAAAAAAATCCTTTGGGGACTGCAGTGTCTTTGCCTCACTGGAAGGAAAACAAATAGATAAGCATAGATGTGTACAATTACATCCAATTTCTGTATAGCACACCAAGTAGTTAGTCTACATTCTGGAGATTCCTGAATCTCCCACCTATCTAATTATTATACTTCTGTATTCCAAATGTAGAAGAGCACTGCATTAATCTCAATTGCTGAATAACTAATAGCTGCTGTTGCTTCCATTTACTGTGAAAACATCTTAAATATTAACACATGTAAGAAGCATAGAATTTTGTTTAATATATAGGTATATGTGTACATACCTAAATGAAGATGCACTTACATGCACATGTGTGTGTAAAATTGTTTGCTGTGAATAAAAAAAAAAAATCCTCAATGCCATCTATACCTTGTTGTCTGACTTCAGATTTATTTGGGTGGAGTCCTGCATCACTGGCATAATGCTTACATGGAGAGGTTGGATTGACTTGAACCTGAGTCACTAGGAGGACAAAAGTTTTTCATTAAAACCTTGCTGATTAGCCCTAAAAATGACACTGGTGACCTTGGAGAAAGCACTAGCTTTCTTCACTAGAAGCATAGAAGATTTGAAACAGTTAAAGTCCTGATGTGCATATATACACAGATCTCAACACTTGGATCTGCTCTACTCTTCTGAGTTATTTTTTGGAATATTTTTAAGGAAGATGTGTCAGCAGTAAGACCAGTTATAGTACATTTCGTCTTGAAATGTTCCTCTATACTACAATATACGTGAAAGGCATTGAATCACACTTTTATAAACAGCACAAAAAACTTCTCATCCGAAGTTGAATAAAGGACATGTATGTTCATTACTGGCTGTGGTGAATTTCTTTTTGGATGCTATGTGTTTTAGCAGCCCTTTTTTCCTGTCTATATGCCTCTCTAAGTGGAAACAGTTTCATTAGATGTTGTGGCAGCCTTCAGATTATATTCACACAAACAAACAAGATATTACTTGGTGCCAAAACATTTGTATGGGTACTGAACAATCATCATTAAAGCAGTCAACAGTCAGCATTCAGAAATTGTTAACACTCCAAAGCATTTAGGTAGATAGAATTTTCAAAAATAAAAGAGGTTTTAAAAGTGGTTTTCATCTGTCTACAGATTTTTTTTTCCTTTTTAATGAAAGTATTCTGCTTGTACATAAGATACCATCAACTCATCCTTAAAAAAGGGATATGTAAAAGTGGAAACGTTTAAGTGTCCTTTAACCATTGATATTAAATATTAACCTGAATTAAGAATAAAAATAAATGAAAACCCCTGTTAGATGTTACATCTATATGTAGCACACTTTTTAACATTCACTATATATGAGAGTAATCATGCTTTTATTCATGCAAATGTTCTTGTAGGAAGCACCTGTAGTGAACATGGTGTTGTAATGAGATATGTAGGTCATATCATAGAGAATGACTGTAAAATTTAGCCACTTGATGCACTTGCAGGTGTGAAACATCTCAAAGGCTCTGTTCTGATTAAATGAATTTCAAATTCTGTGACAAGAATTAACATGCCCTGTGCAGGACTGGGTGCTGAACACGCAAAGATATTTATAAATTCCTCTTGATGCTCTTAATACTAGGGTAATCAGTTTGCTCTTCCCTTTCCATTTGTAATATTTATTTCATGTAGTACAAGAGATTGCCATTTCAAACTATCTCTGCTTGACTTAAGGAAAAAAAACCTAAGGTTTTTTTTTTTTAGTGCATCTGTCCCCTAGTCACTGTCTTCACTGTTACGTCTAAATCACAAGGCTCAGGACAACACAAGGCCAAGGACAGAATTTTGCTTTGCATATTCTTTGTATAAGGTTCTGGTTTTCATAATATTTTTCTTTTTTTTTTCTTCTTTTTTTTTTTAATCTTCACCCCAAAGTCAGCTTTAACTCAAAGGAGAGGTTTCAATATCATACCTGCTTCTGTTACCAACAGACCAGTGGCCAACAGAGGGACATGCTACTCACTGCCTCTGCCTTCCATCCTCCAGGGCTTACCAGCCCTTCATCTCCTTGCAGACCAACCACTCGGACCCAGAGCAAGTCACAAGCTACTGCATTTGTCAGAAGATGCCTTCATTCTCCCTCAGTGCTCCACTTTTCTATATCTTAATCTGACTCCTATAAAGAGTCTAGAGTTACGCAAGTCTGAATGACATTCCTAATCCACCGGTAGTTAGAGCTGAACCATGGCTCAAGGCTTTCCTTATCCCATAGTCCAGAAATGAAGCTTGGTATCTCTCTCAGAAGACCCCAGGCTTTATCTGGGCCATCAAGCTAGCCACAAAACCATGCAAGTTAATTGGAAGCATTAAACTGAGAAGGATTCTGAATCAAGCCATGACCGCTATTAGCAACTGAGTACTGGGGTAAAGGTGGATAATAATTTTTTACTATACATAATGATTGTCTTAAATTTGCACATTAGGCAAATCCTCAAACAGTGCATGGGGTCACCAGAAATCATGCTCTGAGGTTCAGCAGTTGCACAAATACACAGAGAGCTTACGTGAACCAGAAAAATGAAACCTGTCCAAGATCCTAAAAGCTCCCAAACTGACATGCAGCTTTAATGTGAGCAACTGTAAGATGATTTATTTTTTTTCGGATCAAATACACAAAGTTCTGGATGTAATTCTGTTAAGCAGTTTTACATCTTGCCACTAGGACTTTTTTTTCTCTGTGCTAAGCTTTAATATCCTTTCAAATGCATTAATGTGTCCCTGGAACAGACGCTTAGAGACTCCTGCACGCTTTGAATATTTCCACTTTAAAGAGGGCTTCCAGTACGTACTGAGACTCTGTGTACCACCTCACTGGCACCAGAGCTTGTAAAACACTAAGGAAAATGCCTCCTTGCCCAAAACATGTCCGACAAGAAATACCTTGTTTCAGGTCATCCCACAGTTAAGGATAAAGAAAAGGTGGGACCATATAAAACACCTCTTGGAGATTTATGCAAATATTTGTTTCCTTTTCAGTTGACTCCCATCTCAGAGGTTTGCATTTAATTTCAGGTGTGAGCAGTTCCCGTATGCCAAAGAGAAGCAGGGGCAAACCTAGTAAAATCCAACCAGATTCCTTCAAAAAAGCTCTGTCTTCTTTTTGTCTTTAAATGCTATAATGCAGCTCAATATAATGGTAGGAGTTCATGTATTAGAAGGGTTAATTTCAGACAAACAAAATATGACTTTCATTTCAAGGTTCAACATGAAATGTCTACACTCCAAGTCTGTAAATAAGCCTGAGTTTTAATGAGCCTCAAGTATTTTCATTTTTATTGCAAAGAATTTCCACATTGAATATCTAAATAAAACTTCATGTTCCCACCATATAATGACTCATAGTAGACAAGTAAGGCTGAAAAAATGCCACTGAAGTACTATTTTTTTTTAATTATTTGTTTTAGTAATTTGATCCTCTGGACTTCTATAAATGCTTAGTTGAGTAACTTGGTTTACACACTCTGGTGCTTCTCTGCTGGATTTTATCTTGCAAAGACACACTGGAAGAAAGTCTTGAAAACTAGTCCTGCATGCAGCAGCAAATATCTTCTAGTGCTCTGATCATATTGCTGTAGTAGCATGCAACCACAGAATTATCCCACTCTCTGCATGGATCTCAAGTGCACTTTCAAAATGAGTTCTTTCTTTCCTATCAGCACTGAAGCTGCTTGGTAAATGCCTTTTACAGATCTATTGACATTCATGCTTTTAAAATAATAACTTTATGCACACTCCAGATAATGAAATAGAGTTCATGAGAAAATGTAACTGACCGTCAGCTTACTTGTGGGTCTGAGGAGGGCTTTGCATAGAAGCTGGCAAATTGAAAATGTGGTGTGCAGGAAGAATGTGAGGATTGATTTGCTGTGCAAACCTGACAAAACTCAATGGGGAATTTTGTAGTTTGATGAAAACAAAAATTAAAGCTAAGAGTAACAAACAAAATGATAGTAGTATAAATAAACCACAAAACCACCCCAGCATGGTAGCTTAAGTGCAATAAGAGGCATATTATCTCTTTAAGTTGAATAAACTCCCAAAAAGAGGAAAAAAAAAATGTGCATGCAGACTCTGAGTTGCAAAATCTGTTTTTTCTGAAGGATAGGACTTTCTAAGAAGTTTTGTAAAGTGCATCTAAACATGCATTAGCATATGGCATGAGGAACAAAGAGAAGAAATTTGAGGTGTGCATGCAATTCCAGGGCTAGGAATTTACTGGGATCACATGGATGTTGTGGGGTAGCTTCCACAACTGCAGTGCTGCAATAGGTGGATACCAGACCTTCAGGAGGGATGGGCTAGGATGGAGAGAAGGAAGAGTTTGCCTGTATGTGAAAGCAGCAGAGGTGCCTGGAGCTCTGCCTAGGGGTGAATGATGAGCCAGCTGAGACTTTGTGGGTCGAGAGCAGTGTGCAGGCAGACATAAGCAATGCCACAGAGAGTGTCTGTTGCCCTCACTACAGTGCAGTGTAGTTTGGTGAACCCCTTTAGGTGTCTATGACTGAAGAGAGGTGCACAGGAATCAAAGACGTGGGATTTTCCGTTCTATGCTTACCACCAAAAAATGCTCGAAGTGAGGTCTCTACAGAAAAGTGCTAAAGACAAAGACTTCTGCTTAACAGTTTGTGCTGTGTCAGAGGCAAGTCAAAAGAGCTTGCTGTAAGTAAAGATAAAGCAACATTAGAAAGAAAGAACAGAGCTGGAAGTTCACAGTGTATATTGCCAATAAGTCAATGTATTAAGGAAATGTAGCTATAAATTTCCTGGAGAAAAACATATTTTTTCTAAAAGTTAAATTATGTTCCATGTTTTCTGGTAACATCTATTTTAAATGACACTGTACTGTAAAGGCAAGATTTTAGAATGGTCTAAATTAGTCTATGGTGATTACCCACATTGTGCAACTTACTACTGTTTTATTAATGCAAGATTAAAGATAATACTTTACTGGAAGAGATAACAGCAGAATTAACCTCTATTTACCTTGACATAATAAAGATTTAATAAAACATGGGAAAATGTCAATGAACAGCATAATTATTCTAACATGAAATTTAAATGTAACTTAATTCTGTATTCTGCATATTTAATGCTTTAAGATTAGTCATCATTGTTCTTTTCTCCCTCTTACAATTCATACTTAAAAATATTTCAAGCAGACTTAGACAACTTGCTTATTAAATTTATACTGATTTACTTTAAGTTTTAAGTTTCAGATGCATTAAACATAAAACTCCTTTTTTTTTCTTTTTTGGAAAGGTATTTACCAAACCCCTGCAACCAACATATATCTCCATATCTCACCCTTGTCCAAATTTTTTACTATTGAATCAAAGAAGATCCTTGCAGTTTTATTATATCAGACAGGCATCAAAGGGGCAGAACACATAGGATTGAAAAATAACACAGCTGCACTTTGCAATGGAGTGTTCTGTATCTGGCCGTGTTTTGTTGTTCATGTAATACTTTTCAATAAACAAAGATGTCAATCAACTTTCTTTGCAGCACATCACATTTCAGATTTAAACCACTTCAGACACAGAGCTGCCCCAAGCTCACACGTTTAACAGATAAAAATTCAGCTTTCTGTCAAGGCAGAATACAGTATTGATTGTAGACTGTATTTAGGCTGGTGTCTGCTGGAGCTATATTACTTTCAAACTCATACAAAGTCCACTATGGAGACATAACACAAAAAGTGTTTCTTTATTTTTTTAAACTTTCTACATTGATTAGTGGCAATTTCTAAACAAATGACAAAAGAAAGAAAAAAAAAAAAAGCAGCCAGGGTTAGAGTCTATCCAGAAATCAGTGATGGGGGAAGTTACAAAAAACACGATAGTAATCATGAAAACTTTGATCACTTGATTTGATTCTAGTGCTTTGCAAATTAGCATAATTATTCAAACATGCTTCATTAAAAATCACGACTGTACAAGTCCTTCAGTTTAATGATCCAAGAACATACAGAATGAGCTAAGCTTTAAATAAATACATCAACTTCGTACTAGATGGCCATGTCAGAGACTGGCAGGTTATTTATTTTAAATAAAATACTGAATGCTCTCTTGTTTCTTGCACAGTGTAAGAGACTGATGACTTGCTAAAAGGTGCAGCATGTTAGCTAGTATATTTTACTGTTTATCCTCACATCCACCTGTGCTTCTCCTGGGATCCCATAAGGTTGGATATCATGTCACTCCTAAGCTACTGGGAGATTGCCATAAAATCCCAGTAAATCTCCAACTAATTACATTTGAACTGTAGGTGTCACAGTTGATTTTGACCTTTAAAGTTTGGCAGAAGTTTGACAGTCTTTAAGGCAGCCCCACACTCTGCAATACTTTTTCTGTCAAAATTTAAAGGAATGAATAGGCTGCAAAATTAAAAATGCATTAAAAAGTAAACAAAATACCCTGCTTATTAATATATAATTTCCCAGAAAAATCAAAGAAATACACTTATCCATGGCAACAAAAATCCTTGAGAATGTGCTGACATTCTCCTAAATCTGTAGCTGACAAAACACCAGTTGGCATCATTGGAGGGTTAAGAGAAACTTAACAAATTTGACAGAGGAAAGGGAAAACAAAATCCAAGTTAAGTTGTCACTCTCTGCTTAATTTCATATATACATATATCTTGAGACATAGCAGGGCAGCTCTTATGAGTGGCTGTGAGTCAGGTTCCTGTTATATTGTTATTCCTAATCTGGCTGTTTGGTTTGGGTCTTTGCTTTTTTAAGTGTTGGGTTGAAGGAACCCGTGGGTTTCGGGCTGTAAATCCCCCCAGCTAGCTTAGGATTTAAGCCTGCACGGATCCTACATGGACAAAGTAAAGGACGAGAAGCGCTCTTTCTCCACGTGGTTCCGATGTCCTGTTTATTAGCTGGAAGGGGACATCTGCATTGTAGGGTTTCCAGGCGAAAAAAGAGGAAGAGCTTCAAACTCAAGGGACATTTATACCCGCGGAATGGGAGGCGGGGACGGAAGGCCACAGCCAAGGGGACACCAGTGAGGAGGGGCAAAGGGAGGAGCTGCAAGGGACAGACCACTGTACCAAGGGAACAACCATCTGAGAAAAGGGGGGAAACATTTGTATAACACAACACCCAGCACAGCATCCAAATAACAATCTAGTGCATCACAACATTGGGTAACTTATTACCGACATTTTAATCATCCACAACAATTATCTATGCATTGAAGTATCATTTTACGGCCTCACTTCCACCAAAATCAAGCAAAACAACCCTCCCCCCAAAAAACTCCCAACTACCAACAACAACAACAACAACAAAACCCACAACTGGTTGCCAAGAAAAATACTGCGTAAAATCTCTCCCTGATGGCTTTCCAGCCACGATTGCAAATGTCCTACTGTCCAGACTGTGAACATCCCAGCTGTCATCCAGGGACCTTTAAAAACTGAAACAAAGCCATGTGTCAGCAATACTAATAGCTGGCAGAGAAACCTTTGTGGAGTCATGGAATTGTGAAATGGTTTGGGTTGGAAGGGTACCTTGAAGATCATCAACTTCCAACCCCCCCTCCTGTGGGAAGGGACACCTTCAACTAGACCAGATTGTTCAGATCCACCACATCCAATCTGGCCTTTTTATTTCAAAAATTCAAACAGAAATTTGCGAGCAAGGAAATTAAGGATATTAATACTTTTTACACATAAAAATTTTGCCTTATGGGTCCATAAACATTGATTTAAATGAAAATACTAAAATACTTTTGAAGGAAAAGGGGATGACTTCTGAGAGGGTTCATTATTTCTTATATTTGCCTACAAATCATTCTGTTTCTGCAGATTCTACATGGATTTTTTCATACAAATTTGAATTAAGCTTGTCTTAATCCAGATTTGAATCTCAGTGACAGATTATTAATGTCATGTGTTTCATACTGTCTACATCTTGTTAGTTATTATTTGCAGAGAGGCAGTTTTTGAAAACTCTTGAAACAAATGTTTTCTTTCAGCATCAAGAATTTTGTAGTTTAGGGGGGGAAAAAAAGACACAGTAGGCTACTGCAAACTCACAAATTGTTTGGGAGACAGAAGTCTACAAATAATCATGCACACTCAAGTATTGTTTTTTGGTCCTTAGGGAAAATTTCATATTTATCAGGTCACTAATAAAAAGGTATGGAGAATAAAAGGTTGTTTACTTTGTTTTAAAAAGACAGGGTAAAAACACTCAAAAATTCCCACTACAATAAGGGAAATTAATTTAAGAGGAAAGGTCAAAAATAATAAAGAATATCTCTAAAATTATTTAACTGTTGAGGGCTAGCTATGCTAATTATTTCACAATGCCAGCTACCTGTGGGGTTGATCAGAAGAATTTACTGCACAAGACAGGACTGGCATTCTCTGGGGAGATCCCAGTACCATGTACACTCTCCTGTTTTTAAAGCAGGCAACCCAAGCTCTCTCCCTCCCATTGGAATGTGCAAAATAATAAGAAATGAAAATGTTGATTACATTTCTTTCCTCCTCCATCCTGTAATTTCCAATCCTTTCTTTTCCTGGCCTCAACAATGATCAAGCACAAAAATGCCACATGGTAATGCAGAGGATTAGAGCATTTCCCACCACCCTGCCCCAACCCAATTAACCTCTTTTAATTAATAATTCTGCTGTGTTGCTTAATTTGCACTTCTTATTCTGGCTTTTCATGGTTTCTTTTCCTCACATTTTGAAGACACGCAGGTAAAATTTGTCAGTAACAGTCTTTGAAAACCAATTCTTTTGTAATAATAATTTTGAGATTATAATGGTTACTCTGCCATGAATTTAGTGTAAAGACACACATGACATAATCAATGGAGAAATTCACAATGAAGAGCTTAAATTCAGTGGCATGCACCCATACACTCAGTTTATTTAGGGAGATCCTATTGGGAACACTATCACGGGGCTACAAAAGAAAAGAAAAAGCCACTATAAAATTTAAAAGTCCTTCTATCATAGCAGTGTGAGACATTTTTCAGTTTTAGTTTTAGTCTTTGGGCAAGATTTTCTTACCATATCCCAAAAATACTTTTTTCTGGCGACAACAGGGACAGCATTTTTGTTCATGCAGGAACCCTAGATCAAATGATAGCTGAGAGACTGTTTTAAATTTATGTAGCCTCAATTTTCAGCCTAAGGGTCATTCAAGCTCAACATTTCATTAATGAAATGCTGTCGATATTTCCCTGATATTGCCACAGGTTGACATATGGCATTATTCCAGTGTAAGATTTTCACACATTAGTGACTGGAAAATCAAGAATATTCCCCAAGACACCTGAGGTATGATTAATTCTCTAATAGTCTTTCTGTACCAGTTTGAGAGAAAGAGAGGGATCTTCCAGGGACGAAAGAAAGTGGGAACATTAAAAAGAAGACAGCCTTGGCTTCTTGCCTGGAGCAATGACTTGGCCAGCTGCCCCACATGACAACCTTTGCCATCCTGAAGCCCAAATAAGATGCCAGCAGCAAGGCAACAGCTTGTAATGTACCTTGAGCAGAAATAATGGCAATATTATTCCATGAAAGCATCCGCGAGAAAGAGGAGTTAGTGCTGAGGGTAAAATAAAGGTGAACGTCTTCTATCTGTTGGGTTAGGGATGGGAGTCTGTCACCATTTTTGAAGGTTAAAGCAAAGTTAGGGGGAAAAAAAACAGTTCTGAAGATTTGATAGAGGAAGCAGATGCTCAGGGATGTCCTTCGCTAAGTTGAGTAATAAGGCCAACTTTCACATGTATGAAATTAAGAAAGCTGGACAGATTTGGCATCTGAAAAGGTCCAGATCTGGTCCTCATCAGATATGCATGGACATCTTAGCAATGGGGAAACAGTTGTTAGTGAGATTGTCATTGCTGAGACACCCAAAGCCTCCAATGTAGAGTGTCTATTTTTGTCCTAAAGTAACTGCCTTTCAATAGAATAAAGCACATGAACTGCACATGAGCTGGCAGGCTGAAGAACAATTAAACCACTTTCAGGACCGATCTTTGCAAAGAAACCTCACTTGTTTCCTATTTTCCCACATTGTATTGTATTTTTGAGGCAGGTACAATCAAAGAGCTAAATGGCTAAAACAACCTAAACACAAAATTTGCAAAATTATTTTCTTGCTGGCTAAGCATGTATCAAGCAGTGCCACTGATGAAAAGCAACAGTTGTTTTTTAAGCCCTAAAATTTGTAATGGAATTTGTACTGAGCTGAAATTTGTGATGGGAATGCTGACAAGGCCACTAACCAGTGCAGATTTAGCAGTGCTGCTACAACAAACAAAGTAAAGCAGTACCAATCTTGCACACAAATTAGACTGTTTAATGTACGGAAGTCCCCTGTCTCCTTCTAACATGAACTTCACTATTAGAAAGTTGGTTTGGATTGCTAAGCATAGAAATGATGAAAATGAATGTCAAAGACAGCCCATCCAACACATTAATTTCCAATTCCAGGGGAACAGGATGTGCACAGCTAGACAGACAGAGACAGACACAAAGAAAGGAGTCCTAGTGTTATAAATATACAACATATATTTAACCCATCACATCTCTTATGCTATTTTTCAGTTGTTGTCAGTGTGGTATAGGCAATGTTTTTATACTCCTGTGTATTTATAGATGAGTTCCTCTTACTGCAAATTACCTTTGCTGCAGAGCAAATCTTTGCTCATGATGGGAAGTACAGCTTAGTTCCTTTCCATAGTGTTTTTCCCATTCACTGTGGGCTGAGCCAGTGCAAGAGCAGAAACCAATGCCTTTTGGTGCAGAGTACTGACAAAGAGAGAGAATGGAAACCCCGCTCTTCATAAGTGGAAAATCCTGCTCTGGAAAGAAGGTGTGTTGTGGTTTAACTGCAATTAAGTCCCACACAGCTGCTCACTCACTCCCACCTCAGCAGGGAGGAGGAGACAATCAGAAGAACAGAAGTAAGAAAACCCTTGTTTTGAGCTGAAAACAGTTTGATTGATAAACTGTAATACACAAGCCGTGCACACAAGCAGTACAAAAAGATAATTTGTCCACTGCTTCCCTTGGGCAGGCAGGTGTTCAACCATTCCCAGGAAATCAGGGCTTCACTACACTCAATGGTGACTTGGGATGCCAAACACTACCAGTCTCAATGTCTGCCCCCTTCCTTCTTCTTCCCTCAGCTTTATATGCTGAGCATGATGCCTTATGAAGTGGAATGTCTCTTTGGTCAGTGGGGGTGACAGCTCTTTGTGAGCCTCAGTCTACTCCCTGTTGGACCAGGGTGAGAAGCAGAAAATGCCTTGGCTCCTTGCAAGCACTGGTCAGCAATAATGAAAACATCCCTGCATTAACACAGTTTTCAGTATGAATCCAAAACATAGCCTATACTAGCTCCTGTTAAGAAAATTGACACTATCCCAGCCAAAACCAGTGCAAAGTGTCTAGGATCAGTCATTACAGACCTTAAGGTCTGGTGAAAATAAAAGTTCTTCTAAGTGCTTTTTTGCCAGCAGTCAAGCAAACCAGAAAGAAATGCACATCAGGGGACACAGACCATCTCATGGCATATAATGGATACGCCAAATTTCAGAAGCAGCTTTGGAATGAAAAGAGTTGGAAAATTTTTCCCAGAGGCTCAGTTGCACATCAAGTGCAAGGCCATCCTTTCCCTTCACCAATCTGCCAATGCTTGAAAAGAAGAGGCTTGTGAGGCGTTCTGGCCATGCTGGGTCACAACATGATGGAAAACCAGAAAAGCATGAGAAGAGCCTTGCAGAAGCTGCGTACACGTGGCATACACCAATGGCAGAAATATGGTCTCTAGAGTTCAGGAGAAAATGATCCTTAGACTCTAAAGCCGGTGCAGCTTTGAATGCTTGTCTCTTGGCATTTAAGCCAAAAATGATCAGTAAAACTGGTATTTGACTAAAATAAAATCTTGCAGTGCATATACAAATACAATTAATACCTCAATACATGATTCCATTGAAGTTGTATGAATTTTACCAATATATTTCTCAAGAAGTATTTTTTCTGTGCAATGACTGAGTGGATGTGAAACATTTTGTTCTTTCCAAATGAGCACCCAGGGTATGTCTTCTTTGAGGTTAGAGGCCTAGCTGTCTCATCAAAACAACATTTTTCATGGTTTCTGCTTGTACTTTCCAGCAATATTCTGATATAATAAAAGTATAGCTTTTTTTTGTCATAGCACTTATTCATCCAGATTCAATTCAGTACATACACATTGCTGACAATAACAGAGAACAGAAGAAAAGATTGCTCAACCATATTCCCATTTGTCAAAGGAGATGCTCTTTCTTAAAAAAAAATTAATTAATTTCTTTCTTCTCATTTTAGTCATCATCAGAAATGACCACCAAGATAGAAGAACCAAAATCAGGTTTGGTCTGAGCCCACATTCAAAGTTTTGAGATACTTCAGGATGCTCATTTCAGGATTTTGATTTCTATCCTTGCAGAGATGAAGTCTCATCACATCGTGCAGATGTAGGAATATGACCAAACTCCAAACCCCACATGTCTCTTACATTCAGGGTGATTGGGCAGATCCACAATCACAAATTTCTGTAAAATTGCATGTAACTCCATGGCCAGTGTGATAGCATAACTGAATGATGTTTACAACTGATGCTGCCTAGTAACCAAACTGCATCCAGCTTTTCAGACCAACAGAAAAGTTTCAGGATCTGAGCTATACTGAAAAGAAGAGCTTCCAACAGATCTATAAACTTCCTATTGGCCTTTAAAGCAGAAAACACCATGAGTGGGTTGTTAGATGAATTTAGCAGCAGGGAAGCCTGCAGCTCATCAGCTTTCTTTTCCTCAAAAGTACTTATTGCAGTCAAGAGGAATTATTGCTGGGGTTCTCCAAGCATGGTGATGTTTTTGTTATAATAAAAAACTCTGAACAATGCAATTTCACCCCCCACAATTATCCTTTTTGTTTCTCCACAGCAATGATGGACTCTTTATGATGCGTAAGATTTATAGAAGCTTGTTCCTTTACTTATGATGACCACAAAGTCTTCATCACAAATTCATATTTTGCATTGAAAGAAAAAGACTTTTGCAGAAATGCTGGTCATGCTGTCATCAACAGGACCCTTCTCTTTAGCTCAGCAGTTTCACAAGAGTTTTCTCAATAAGCTCCAAATAAAGAAAAAGGCCTGAATAAAGTCTGAAGACAAAGCTTTCAGAAGTCCTATCCTGCATGTGAGCACACCTAAGTGTTGATGATCTATGACCCTGTGAGGAAATGCTGGTGTTTCCTTACAATCATTATGGATCTTTGATCAGGCTTGGAAGAAAAAATTCCTAGCCTCTGCTGGGCATGCCCCTCTCATTCCTAGCCAATATGTGGAGTAGAAGGAGAGATTTCCACCAGTGCCTGCACAGCACCAGCAGTGTTAGTGTATACAGTCAGTTTTTACCTTGTTAGTAACTACTGTCACAATCAGTCCTCCCTACACATCCAGCAGGAAATATCTGGCCATGAGCACTGCTGAGCAGCACCATAAAATAATGAGTTGACATAATGATCAATAATGGAAGGAAAATGGCTGTATCTATATCTATACGAAAAAGAAAAACAGAAGTGTGACATTTCAAAATTTAAATATTCCTTCATTTTTTATTATGAAGTATCTGAGAAAGGTAGACAAGAAAAGCAACTTTTAAGCCAAATCCAAAAATGGTCATTTCAGCAGAAACAACTGACAGTACAAGAAATAATCACACTTCACCTTACTGTTGATTTTATTCTTGAATGTGCTTGGTGTGTAAAATAATGCAAGCCCATAATAACAGAAGACAGGTAAAAAGATTTCCATTTTCTGTTTTGCTACTCCCTGTCTGGAAGACCAAAAAGATATTTCCAACCTCTAGATATTTTTTTATTTACAACCTACAAAACAGATACAATAGAATAGAATCAAACTGTGACATTTAATTAATATTTGTAAAGCAATAGGACATCCGTAGACAATAAGAATTATATATTTGCCAAGTACACATTTTGTTCCCCACAAAATACATCTGTCAATATTTGAAGGAAATGCAAGATGTCTTTTATTCTGCTCTTGGAATGAACCTATTTCCCTTTATAAAATGTGTTCCATTTTATAGCAGCCTTCAGAGACTGGTTCCCCCTATCTTCTTGCTGATTAATGCCTGAAAAATGCTTCTGTGTTTAAAAAAGTGGCACAAATGGGGTGAGGACTGCCCTGAAAATAATCAATTGACAGGCATGTTATTCACATGATACTGATAAAGCCCAGTGTTGTTTCCCTTGGGGTAAGAGGGGCTTCTTCCCTTACCATCCAAATAGCATAAAATATGCAAATGAATCATGCATTCAACAAGTCAAATATTCTGCATGTTTAATTTACAAGTTAACAAAATTCAAACCATTTTAAGAGCTACAAGCACTCTATAAAATAAAAGACATAGCACATGACAGAAGCTGTACTTTTGTTCATTGATAAATGATTTTCTAGAATTCACATTAACAACCACATTACTGAAGTGCTCTCTAGCCCTCCAGTGTTACAGTTCAAGGTAATATGTGACAGATTTGAACATTCTTAAGGAAGAAAATCTCCAGAGTGTGTAGATGGCAGCTTTGCTCACTGGAAGATTACAGTGGCTTTTATATCTGTTACAAACCTGCAGTTACACTGATAACTTCAAAAGTGGAATATTATATATCATGCTAAAATTCTCCACCAGCCCATTATGTCCTTTCTTTGTTTCTTCTGTGCTTGATTTTTTTTCCTTTTTTTTTCTTTTTTTTTTTCTTCATTTAGCTATTGCTGGCTTGCCAGAGATCTTGAACTTGAGAAAGGTTAGACATCACAATGCTGAAGCAGTTTGTGAGCATCAGCAGATTTAGCTTGTAATTTCATTGATCTATGTGGGCTTGCTGTTTGCAAACCAGCTGCTGCACTGTTTCCCCACAGCTACTGATCTGAGTAGCATTGATTTTTTCCCTTACATTAACATAGCATTACTTCTTTAATGGGCATTAAATGACTGGATGTAAATACAAACAGGGCTTCAACAACAAAAGAGGAAAAAAAAAGCATTGGTTCTTTTTATTTAAAGAACTCTATTAATATTTTTCAGGAAAAAAAATTAAAAGCATGAGTTATTGATCAACATAAATGCTATTTTTAGTGTTGTGATTTCCACACATTTCTTTTGCCAAGAAATAATCTTTTTTCCTCACTGTGTTTACTCATAGTCCAAAATGTTGCATTTATAAAGATTGTCTTTTTTGGCTCAGTAAAAATGGTAAAAAAATGGATTTTTTTAATGACCATCATAGAAAGCAACACAAAACCTTTTCATTGTGCTTATTCTAAAACTAGATTAACCCATTTCAGTTTTCAAGGACATATCATCTGTTAACTCTCATTATTTTTAAAAAAATTAATGGACTTCAGTTTAGACAGAGGGGATGTGAAATCTGCACCACACCATGAACTGATTATCTCACATATAATATACTTAATATAAGGTCATAGTCTTCCTATGTGTTACTTTAGTGTGTGGTGTTTTAAGTAACCTTACAGATTCAAAATCCAATGCAGGGTAAAAAAGACAGTAGGGAAAAAAGTAAAGCAAATTATAAAACCCTGACCAAACCCAAACCCCAACCTCCAGAGCCAATTTGCTCAGTCACTTATGAGTTAACCCAACCAGCCAAGGGTTCCTGATCATCTTTAGAAGTAGGTGATAGGCAGCAGAGATCTCCATACCAGAAGGGGATGCAGGACTGAATGTTGTTCCTACTGACCCTTCATGAAGAAGAGACGGGATTGAGAGTGCTGAGATGTAACAGGCGACAACTCCCAAAGAACACCAGTGGTGGGTTACAACCTTCTGGGCTGCAGATGACAGTGGGCAGAATTGTCAGTGCCGTAATTAAGAGTGCCTCTAAAACACAGACACTCCAGCATGATTTAACAAGAATGGGATTTACTTTTATGTATTTATGAAAGGAGGATTTTTATCTTTTTATGATAAACACAGCTCTTGTTCTGGTCATGCAGCCGGATTGCCCTGAGGAAAAGGTCCAGTGACCTGACAGATGGGAATTCCTCATTCTTGTGTAACTCTGTCTACTCCTATACCTAGAGAGAGCAAATAATTCCACATGGCTGCTGCAGGGATATCTATTGTATCCCTACTCGGAGAGCAGATAAATTATCCTCAGTAGAATATAATGATGTAAAATATCATGCTGGAAGTGAAAATAATCCATAAAATGAGTACCAAAATTTATACTTATCCAAGATAAAATATATGTGTGTCAATCTCACCAATCTCTCCTACCCTTGCAGTCTTCTTGACTTGACTAGCTAATGTTAATGCCAGTTTTAGAAGATAAAATTTCCAAATTATTAGAAATATTAATAAGTAATACTGGCTACAGTGTGAACCCTTAGATCATCCTACAATTAACCTCTTTACACTTATAGGAGAAGACTTTCAGTGCAAGTTTTTCTCCATCATATACTCAGCTTTTATTCCACTGAGAGATTTTGCCCCATACCTAAGATATATTTTTCCCTTAAGAGTCTTTTATGAAGGATCATATCAGGAATTTTTTGAAAATCCAAATAAATTATATTCACTGGGTCACCCTTATCTTCTAATTTATTAACTTTTCCAAGGCACTTTAGCAGGTTAGAGAAGAATGCTCTCCCATACCAACGTTGTGCAGCTGTGACCCTATAAGTTATACTTATCCATATGCTGGACTATTCTATCCTTAATTAGACTCTCAATCAGTTGTCCCGGAAGCAAGATGGAGTTCAATGGTCTTAATTTCCAGGATCGCTTTCTGGTCCTGTTTTAACAACAGACCATATGAGAAATTTTCCAGCCATCACTGATCAATATCATATCTTCCTGCAAGTGTCTCTTCTATTCTGATGTACATTCTGCTATTTGCAATAAATTATTTTCTATTTTTACATGAGTCTACCAAATTACTCAGCACTTCCCTTGAAAAAGACTACAAATTTTGCTAGTGCTGCTCTGCCTCTAATATATTTACCTCTAATATAATATATTCTGTATAACTACTGAACTCTTTTTGCAGGGTGAGTATGTAAATGTAGTTTTAGTTTGATTTTTTTTTTGGCTTATCTATTTTCCCCTTACAAGTACTCAGATGACCATCTATTCACTTCTTCCTTCAAAGTCATAAAGTCAGTTTTGCCATTTTGGGGGATTTTTGAGTTTTATTTTTGTGGATAGACATGGATCATAAATCCCAATGTATTATTTTCTAGCTTAGCTTTGAGCATTCTTCTTGGATAAAGAGTGGAAAGGAAGTTTCAAATCCTAACACCATCATACATAATAACTGGTCACACTCACCAGCAATATCCGGTACCAGGAGTTATTAAAACTGGATTTCATATGAATCCAACAAATGACAGAAAGAAAGAGGTTGTGAAAAGGTATAGATTTGTATTCTGGTCTTGTACAAGATATTCTGGTCTATGCTTTAGGTACACAGGTCTTAATGATCAGGAAATATTGTTGAACACGATTTTTAGTGAAAAAGTATTGAAAATTCCCACTGAAATGTGTACATGGCTAAGTAAAGGTCAGTAAGCCATTGAGTAAACCTGAAGTGCTCACATTAGAGGATTAGAAACTAAGAATTTTCAGCATTCAGTGAAGTCAGTGGATTTTCCTCTAGAATTTGAGTCTTACTGTCCCTAGCAGTCAGATGTGAGTTTGAATGGATGAGAAAATTGAAAAGGAACTTTTAGTGAAAATTATGGGTTTGGTTATGAGCCAATATAAAGCCAATATAAAGTCGCCAAGTATGAAAGGCCGGGTTTTAAACTATGCCTCGCTTCTACAACAAAACCCAAAGCACATTATCTTCACCTGGGTTTGAATTTCATTACAAAAATAGCACATTGCTCTAACTGTAATTATTAAGGCACATTACTGCTGCCTTTGTTTTCCCTTCAGATAGAAGTTTCAGTTTCATCTGTGTTCAGAGATTCTACGTGCTGCACTGTTAAACACAGATTTCTGCTTAAATTATAATTCTATCAGCTTTAACATATGAAAATAGAACACATTTTAATGTGTGTGTTGAACATTAAATCATTTTTGCTTCAGGGAAACTCTGGTAAACAGTAACTGTCAAAAATTATAATGACACAAAATTAAAATAATAGAAAATAGTCTGTAACAACAGCTTTTCTAATCATGTTAACAGAAGTTCAGCTGTGCATCTTCTAACTATTCCTTTACATAAGCAGGAAGGTTGAGTAAGAAAAGCTCAGGTACACAATTTTACACCACTGAACAAGAAGAGCTGGAAATTATCTTTGCTACCATTCTTTGCCTGCTTACTGTGAGGTGCATATCAATCAATGTAGGAAAAATGGGACCAAATTAATATACGTATATTTTTTTGTTATGAAAATTAGATTTTCATTCTAGAGTTTTAATATGTAAAAATTTTTTACACACAAATACTGGAAATATAAGAATATCATTTAAACCCTGTAAACCAGTAAACTGGACTAACTTCTGGAAATCTGCATTAAGCAAGAAAGAAGCTGATCTGAAGAAATTAAACTGCAGCAGAAATATTGACAGGCATATAGATTGAATTACATGAATACGAGATACATACAGACTTGGAGCAGTTCTGCCTAGATCAATGTCAAATGAATTTCAAGATTACCTTAGTTTGGTTTTTATGGCTTATTTTATTTTAGATTTTAATTTGAATTAGTAATATGAAATAAAATCACTATTTATTAACTTTCATTTACAAACAAAAAACATCTAAACAGTAAAAGCTTATCTGAAGTTAAAACCTTCCATTTTGTAGAGGCCAGGTAACAATATAGTTTACCTTTATCATGACACAAATTATTCAAAAGCAAGATGTAAAACCTGATTCTTAAATGTTTCCACCTATTAATGTGGCATATTACAGATGTAAAGACGCTGTATGTGTATGGTGAGGTTGTATTGCCCCCTATAGTCACTCTGTGTCATCTGGGAGGGGAGTAGGGAGAGAAAGTGAAGAGTGGGAGAAATTGCCCACCTACACTACTACACCCTTGGTTTGGATTCATACTTTGGAAAGGACATGGTGGGGAGCAGTGGACAAGCCTTAACACTGCCACGCAACTGAAGAATTTGAATGCACCATTCTCCAAGCACATACAGATGAAATAAAATGTACTTTCAAATTCAGCTTAGAAGGCCTGTGCAGCCCCTGTGGTCTGGCTGTGGTTTTGGTGCCTTTGTTGGATGCTGGTATCTGCATGCTGGCGATGCACTAGGGTGCCAGTGTACCTGCCCTGTGGACTCAGAGGCAAGAGGTGGTTGGCTTTGGCTCATCAGCAAAGGCAGAAGGTCCCAAGGTGATAACTCTTTTCCTCTCACTGGACATATCTTTGGTGACTGAGCATAACAGGGTCATCTAACTCCAAGGCACAAAGAACTCTAAAGCTATGCCTGAATTGTGGGGTACACAGAGTGCCTGCCCTTTTTGAAACAGCTTCAGCACAGGGACCAGAAAGAGAGAAAAGGCTCAGATAAAGGTTCCTCTTCAGCAGCAGCAGCAAATGCAAGGAGCACAGACAGTTTGTTCATGCTGCCCATAGACACTGGGGTTGTTGCTCTTTTAGGCCTATGAGCCTGGGTGGAACAGACTGTTTCCCAAATCTCTGTAGAACAGCATGCTACTCTTTGCCACCAGCACAAGGACAAAACTGCATTCCTGGTCTTAGATTTTTCCAGTCAAGCACATCTTTCTTAACTTTGCTGTCAACTAAAAATTGTTATCTCTCCATAAAATTAATTAAATCTCAGCTGCTATCCCACTACTGTTCTCTTATGAACGTAATTATGCACAGTATTCAGTATATATTTTAATACGAACAGACACAATATAACAAAAAGCATTAAATTCTTTAGGATGTCTTAAAAATATCTAATCAACTAGTGGTGCTAGTGTGCCAAGGATTTTATAGAAATGGCAAATATTAAATAAGCTCAAGATCAATGCCTTCCTTCGTAGGATGCAATACACTGTTATAATTTTCTTTCTTATTTCTGTGGACAGATTTTCTACTAGCACAATTCCAGGCACTTTTTCAACTAGAAAAAGTTAGCACTGCCCCTAAGAGGTGATAGCTCTCATTTTTGAATCTCTTACCTCTTTCCCTCTGTTGGTACAACCTTGTTTGTAGTTACACAAGGGACTGATTGGAGATCTTATGGAGCTGAAATCCTATGCTTTTTTCTTGCCATATTATTTTTAGTTTGGGTCAGTTTTTGAGACTCACTATGTAGTAGCACAAGGACTTGCACAAGGGATAGAAGAAAAAGAAATAGTAACAGAAGGTTATGGCAACGGCCTAATTTTATGGAAGTGATATCTTGTGCCAATTGGAGGGGGCTTTTTTGTATGTATGCTTTCAAGAATATGAGTTGTCCTTAAAATGTCTTTATATTTCATTTGATCTGAGAAAAAATATTAGGAGTGTTCCCATCCATGTACCTTAACAAATATTCTCTGTCTAAACAGAAAATATAGTCCTGCAAAGTGGAGCTGAACAACTTGCTTAGTTTTTGCGAATATGTGCCCAGATATAGTCCCATATTAAATCTTTATTTTACTATGATGACTAGAGACTCAATAATGACTAAGTGACCGATGAGATGTGATTGCTGCTTACCCAGCAGATCAATACTCTCTTACTGCTTCCTGATGTGGTGGGGTGTATCCTGATAGTATTCAAATCTTTGATTACCTTACTCTTAACTGCAAGCTCTCTGAAGCAGGATCAGTTTTTTGTTCTATTAACCCTGTAGCCAGCATGAATTCAGCAGCTCATGAAGGTATGAAGTTAAGCAGAAATATCTTCAAAAATATACCCCCTAAAATAGTACAGCATTCACCAGAGGTGTCTCATCTTCTAGTTGTCTCATCTTCTAGTTGTTTCACCTAGAAAACTGACCTTATTCTTGTATTTTTTAGTCTCTCAATTTACTTTACTTCCATCTTATCTATAGTGAAGTACTTCTGCTTACTAGATATCACTGTCTAGTATTCAGCTAACACAAACTTCTAACAGTGATTGTTGCTCATCCATTACCTGTTTTCTTTTTGTCTAAATTGCATCAAACATTTTTCTTCAACTGATCGAGTCCAAAGGACATAAAAACAGTATGTCCTGCTACTCAGGAAAATGGAACACTTTCATGGTGCTAGCAGCATTTTGTGCCTTCATGCTAAAGAACCAGAAATCACCATGTGACACAAGTCTGGCCCCAAAAATGTGTAACCAGCTTTCAGCTGCAGTGCACTACCTAACTGGTGCAGAAGACAACAAGACATGTGGGGAAGCAACATTTCTAAATGCCAAACATACAGAGATGAGCCACTAAATCTTATGAATTATCCATGCAGAGCAGACAGAACATTTGTTTTCAAGGTCAAATGAGAAAGATCCCCTGACCTGTATGGTAAACTACATGTTAATACATTTATCCATCTTTGGAATGTAAGGGACAAAGTCAACACAGAGAGAAATGAAGTGGTGGGGTAAGTCTGTCAAGCTACCAAAATCATTATGCCATCTGTTTTACTGGCATTTTTTATGTCTGTGCAGGGCATACTCATTGAAAAATAGACCTCTTATTCAAATTTGAGTTTCTTCCAAACTAGAATGCTGCATCAAATATATTTACATTCTTTGGATAACTCTTAATTGATTTTGTTTTATGTACAGCTTTTTTCATATTCATTTAGTCACCTCAGTCACCTCATAACTAATGAAACAAAAAGTAAAACAAATGAATACTAAATTTCTTAAAGGGAAATTGCAGTAGTGTCCCTAAAAGCTTCTGCACTTTTCCCCCAGCCTTCACCAGTCAGGATACTGAAACTGGCATGACCCTATTAAAACAGTGTGTTTTTTATGGTTGTCAACACTAACATTTAAAGGATAACAATTCAGAAAAGAAGCAAGGGAGTCAATAGAATACTCCTGAATACTTTTGACAAACAACACTCAAGTTTGGTTACTATCCTGATGGGCTGTTGAAACACAGCTCTTTGATGGTTCAAGAGAAGGCTATTTTACTACCAGGGAGCAGCCTGGAAAATGAATGCTGACTGGAAATGTCAAGTTTAAACTCTCTAATAGTGTAAAGCATCTCAAAAGTTAATGCAAATCCATGCTATAGACCTTTACATTAGCAGAATAGGGCGAAAAGGTCTTATTGGGACTCAGAGAATCACAGTTTCTCTTGATATACTCTTGCCTTGCCGGGAAGAATGACTAGGCTCCTTTGCAGGGCACTATCCCTGCCTTGCATTTCATCAGCCTCATCATAGGAAAGTCTGAATTTCTGACTATTCCTACTAGCCATTTTTCTCCCTCCTGCAGTCTAGTGTGAGAAGCAAATTCACCTTTTCAATTCCTCTACTACAGTATTTCAAAATTTGAGCTGAACCATGAACTTTTGTTAGAGGATTCTACCCAGCAATACAAAGGCTATGACACATGGTATATGCAGTGTATATATACATTACAGTTTTTCTTAATCACTGGGAGAACACTGGATAAAAATAATTTTGAACATTTGCATTTCTGATGACTGTAGAGTGTTAGGATCTTGCAACAATATTTCAGAGTATTCAGCACTGTGCTTTTTGATATCTCTAAACAGGCAGTTAGTTCAATTTCTTCTATATCCATGTCATTTTCTTTCATATTAATATTCCCATATGACAAGTACATTACTTAAAACTGCTGAATAGATTTTCAAGAGGAATCTTAGTTTACATAAATTGTCACATTTCACAAAATCAAAAAAAAAAAAAAAAGCCAGATTCAATTCCATCTCTTGTTAGGAGCATTGAGAAATATACTAAAGGAGGAAAAAAATTATAAGCTAGCAGAACAAATCATATTGTTTTTACAAGCAGCTGTGAAAAGATAGTCACTAAAAAGACTGATCAAAAAAAAATCCAATAGCTTAATATATTTTCTCCTCTGGATGGTTCAAGTCTAGAAATTGAGCCCACCCTTTAGAGAAATTGAAACTAAGGTAATTGCACTTGTCTTTCCACAGATACAGTTTTTCTAGAACCAGTGAAAGATGTCAGTGGTGTATCTGTCCTAGAGATGATTTCATTCTGGGGACACATCAGAGAAAGAGAAGCATGAAGTACAACATTACTGATCAAAATTTGCCTACACTAGGGTATCTACTGAGAGTTTTTAGATATGTTCAGCACTTTATTGTGGCCTGCAACCAGACTCTACTCATACAACAGGTTCTGACCCTGTTCCTTCTGTGATCTGACTGCAGTAAAATATTTCCTTTTTGTTTACTGCATTGTCCTAGCTGAATCTCCACTGCTGTTTACTTCATTGTGAAATCAGTTTTTATTTTATTTTGCCTTTAAATATTGGGTTTCACCCTGATCTCTCCTTTCTTCTTCTTGCCCTTCCCTTCCCTTCCCTTCCCTTCCCTTCCCTTCCCTTCCCTTCCCTTCCCTTCCCTTCCCTTCCCTTCCCTTCCCTTCCCTTCCCTTCCCTTCCCTTCCCTTCCCTTCCCTTCCCTTCCCTTCCCTTCCCTTCCCTTCCCTTCCCTTCCCTTCCCTTCCCTTCTTCTGTCCCTTCCTCCCTCTCCTTCAGTTGCCACTTCCCTATGTCTAACTGCAGTAAAGTATATATGTAAATTTCATGAAGAAATGAATACAGAAATATCCTAATATTCCAACATTTACCTATAAATCTGGGCTATCACCACGATTGTATTATACGATGTGCCCACGCCCTATAAAGCAGTCCAGTTGCTCTTGTGTAGTTCAGCTCTCTCATCTGTTGTGTTTTGTTCGGTCTGATATGATGGTGCAGAATAATAAGAGCATTAAAATTGCATGATTGCAGTATTGCAAAAATACTGTTGGTCAAGTACTAATGAAAAATGAATGCAATCCCTCAGCAAATTTGGACGGCCATTTTAAAAGCAGTCATCTAAAACCAGGCAGTGTTTAGAAATGCATGACTACAATGTTTACCCATGAAGAAAACAGTGTTTCTTTATAATTCCAAAGAACCATATGTCTCCTTCAGTGGATCATACCAGTTTCTTTCATGGAGGCTAGTAAGGGTCATTAAACACCAATGGGTCTCTGAGTCCTTCTTCAGAGTCAATGACATTGTAGGCTTCACCAGGGATCTCATTTTACTTCTGTACAAGATCTTCAGGGCAAGGGAAGCAAATGAACTATGAAAAACATAATCACTACTTTTACTGTTGCTTTTTTTCATCATAAAAATTCCATTTATTTAAATTCCATTAAAAAAGACATTTGCCTCCTGAAAGCATAAATATATACTTTTGTCATAATTTTTCATTTTATAAAAGAGTTTTATCATTCTTTTGGAAAAATAAAACTCTCCATAATAAATATTACACGAAGTTGTTATACAAAGTTTGGGACAAAGCAAGTGATTAACAAAATAAATTCCTCTAGAATATTTTCTCAGAGGTGACAGGAAAATATTTCTCAAGCACCTGAGGGAATTAGCAGTCTAACATTCTTTCTCAGCAGTGACTTGAGCACCAAGGTTCAGCTTTTCAAAAGTACCTGGGCCTTTAACTCACATTTTAATTTAAGAGAGTTAGGCACTCAAAACCTATGAGGATCTAGAATTCAGGATGAAAAGCCTTACAGAAAGTCAAGGGGATTTGAGTTATCAAAGGCCAGATTTTTTTAAAAGTATTTGAGGAACTTAGAGGCTGAGATAGGTGCCTAGCTGATTTTTTTTCTCAAAGTAGAGTGAAGAAGGGTTAAGTCCCTAACACTCCCTGAGATGTGTGTTCTTAGAAAGAGCTAACTACACCTTTGGATCTAAATATCTTTTTTAAAAGTTTCCTTGAACTGGTTTAGAAAGTGGTTTTATCATCTGAATGCAATGATTTATCCTATGCTTAATTCCTGACCTCCCAAAGATTGCCATGGACCTGCTTTACACAGGTAATTTTGTGTCATAATCGTGATGGAAATGGGCAGAATTAGAAAACAAAATCTTATTCAAACAAAATTTAGCTGGCATTTGGATCCAGAAGTTCATAAATTTTGAGAGCTGAAAATAACAGGCAGTTCTGCTCCACTGTGATCATACTTGGAAGAGCTGTTAGACTCTGAGCATGCTCAGCTTCAAGAATTCACCCTGTATATGCTAAGCAGCCCACAGCAGCAGCACGTCTGTATGAAGTCATACTGTTAGCAGTGCCAGAGTCTGACATTATGAATGACTGACTTGCTTTCACCACGTTTGCCACAGCTGGGAAGAAGATGAGGGGTACAATGTACAAGGAATTTCAACACAATGCAAATCTGGCAAGTTGCAGTTTCAGATTTTGATTTCTGAGGAAGCAGAATTTTTTCTGGTTGCATTATACAATGGTTATCTGCAGCACTATTCTTTTAGCCCCTGCCAACTTATTTCTTGCTTTTATAATTTACTCATATAATTATCTTATCTAAATATAAATTTCCCTGTAACAGTTCTCGGTATTCACCCTTTAAAATTAATCCACTCTTCAGTACTGAAAACGTTAGTTCCTTCCTGAGTCATGTTGGATTTTTTTTTCCTGTACTGACTGGCTTCTGAACACAGTGCCTGATGGTAAGCTTTGTCAAGAGATGCTGAGATATAAAGAACAACAGGTTACCTCATAATCTCTTCTTGTTAATGCTTGTTCTGGTGAGCACCTGCTGTCTTTAAAAGGGATTTGAGTGACCCAAGATTAAGAAGCCTCCCTACAACAATTACTGTTCTTATCACTGAAGAATACTCATACCAATGTGACATCTTCCTGATGGTTTCAAATTCACAGACTGAGAGAGAGATAAGAGTCAAAGAACCATACAGTGTGCAATTATAAGAAGACATCAAACCCGTCCAGTACAATTCCATTTTGGAGAAGAGCAGTGCTATTAGACTAATTGATTTCTGCCTGAAAAGTAACTATTAGGAAAAAACACCCTCTGATTTCATTTAAAGGAATTTTAAAATGAAGTGCTGCCTAGAGTATTTCTAATCCCCTTTCTGGATCAGCCTTACTGGGCAAATAGCATAAGGGAGACAGGGACACTAAATGGATCACACAACCTAACATCAGCAGAGATTAAGAGAATACATTAAATCTTGGGAGTACCACGGACTATTCCTTGCTACCTATTTGGTTTAAAACATACAAAAGTAAGGACTTCTGTTCTACTGAAGTCAAATTTGTGATATAAATAAAGGATTACCTGCCACGACACCCATCATAGTATGTCCCTTACTCATAGAAACATTTTTTGAAGCCTGTTTAACCACTGAGCTCCTAACACCATCACTTGCATTGACATTATTTGTTAAAGCTTGTTCTTTGAAACATTATCCAAAGTCATCAATATTTTGAAAATTAATGTGGGAGGATGACATTTTCAAGGAAATTGTACCCATGGTACCCACGGTACCCACTGAATCCACCCATCTTTGCTTCTTTCCAACATTCTAAGTACAAAAAACAAAGGTCACAAGCTACAATTCTGTTTGTTCTCCTCTTCCTCCCTCAATATCCTAGAGATGATGTCTTTAAGAAATACAGAAAAAATAAATCAAACCCATATATCAAAAAATACTCTTTCCTACTAACTGAAAAAGTGAACTTGCTGGAAACCCTCCTTTATCCAATCTAAGGGCATGCAGAGGTCTCCAGATGATCAGTCTTCAGTGATGTCTACACCATCTAATTCGTTTACATGTCATATGAAGCAAAATGGACTTGACCTAATTTTACTTCCAAGCAAAGAAAAAACAGCTAGTGAAACTCACAGGCTGGTTAGAAACAGAAATTAATTCTTTCAAATCAGATGCAAATGATAGGTTTGCCAGAAGAAATAAGTAACACAAGGCAACAGTGAGAAAGGGTAATTAAGACTGGCATCCTGGATGCTCCACAATGGAAAGCCAAGATGGCAGTCTGGTACAGCTGAAGAAAGTTTTGGCTGTCCCAAATCAAAAAAGCAAAATTATCTAATATTGATTTACTTTTTCTTGGCTCTGTTTAGGATACCTCCAATGGAAGAGGACACAGTTCACTGCTTATAAGCTCTCTATTTAAAAATGCATTAGAATATTTTTGCTAATAGTATTTTTGCTATATTTGTGCTTATAACAAAACTTGAAGGATAATCTCAATATAACTTCAGAGTACATTTTCACAGCTGTCTTCCTGACTGTAGAACACCTGATATTCATTGATTATATCCACAGTGGCAGAAAGAAAGAAAAACAGCACAAACAGTAACCAAATTAATTAGTAAGCTGCAGCATGCTGCCAAAACCAGGGATGGCTAAACATTAACTTTACTGGGGTCTGTGCATCTACCATGTCAATGAATATTATGTTTCCAGCACTGCAGAAATTGAGTCAGCTACATTGAAATCCCTGCTGATACAAGGTGATCTACTGAAACAGACAGAGACAAGAAGGTAGACTTCTGTTTGTCTGGATTGGACACAAGAAATGCAGACTCTTCCAGTGATCAACAGACCAGTTATTATACAACAAACCCCACTGGCTCCTTCACAGCTTGCTCAGCTGTTGTGCCACTATGTAGTTAAGAAGCCTTTAATCTTCAGGCTGACATAGGCGCAATGAATCTACAGACTAAAATTTCATACCCAATTTGGCTGAAAGCTAATTACTGCCTGTTATTCTAGCTACTTTCCTCCGAGTAGAAGAGTGGGGCGGACAAAAATCAAATGTGCTACTTTTACTACCTCTTGCTTTGTGCTATGAACTGCACCTCCAAAAACATCAGTACAAAAATAAAGTTATTTCTATGTTTCAAGAATATAAAAGATTGTCAGATAATCATAAAATGCTGCTGGTCAAGATGTATCCCTCAAAATATAGACTTAATTTAATCCAGATTAAAATTCTGTTCTCCGGGTTCCAGCTGAGGACATGTTTTTACAATCGTTTCCAGTGAATGTGCATTTTCAGAGCTAAGCAACAGTCCCTAAAATGGGGCTTTGTGATACTGGAAATGAGTCTGCTAAAGGCAATTAGGAGCTTTATGCTCTCGTGTGTAACTCTTGAACTCCAGTGGGACTGTTCAGATTGTGCAAAGTGAGAAACATGAATCAGCCTTTGCAGGATGAGGGACTTAGTGTAACATCACTAATACCATCACAATATGCTATTTAAAATTCAAAAAAGCATAAAGATTATTCTAAGTGAAAACTGTTCTTCATTAAGTATAATAGATCAAACAGAATGAAGAAAATATGACAAGGGAACAAGGAAAAACCAGCAGTAAAATCAAAGCATGTGGACATGTATACAGCATGGTTTACCAAAGGTAAAAGAAAATACATATATGCAAGGAGATAACGTGTTTCAAAATTCAATAATCATGGAGAAAATATGAATTAATAAGGAAAATTATATCTGTAAAAAGTAATGTTTGCGATGTACAAGATATTTAAGGCAGTTTCACACATATCTTTTTTTAAATGGCAAATCACAGCCTTCAGCAACAAAAAGCTTTATAATAATCAGAGAATGGTATAAAAAATGTTCTTAATGAAAGAGTTGCACTGTCTTCTGACACAATATCCTTTGATGACAAATTGTGCTTCAAAGCGAGAGCCAAGTTAGTTCAGATTCCTATTCTGAATTCCCCCATAGGAATCCATACCTTTCTCTTTCTTCTGCCTATAGGTAGACCCTGAGCAGTTGGGAGCCATGAACAAAGCCTACCCTTTCCAACTTCTTTCCTGTGTAATACTTTTCTGTTTAATGTAGCTATTTATTGGACACTGATTTAAGTACTTCCATATATTTATTTATTTCAGTTTGGAAAAGGACAACCATTTTGAAACATTTTTTCAAGTAAATAGTGTGTTTCAGCATTTCTGATCATGCATTCATATTCACCACCATTTCTTAAAAAAGGAAAAAAATTAAACTATAGCTTTTGCAGGAGATTTCATTTATTTCCAGATAATCCATTAACAGTTCTTCCCCACTGTACACTTGAAAACTGTTTCACATCTGTATGCTATCTTCTCCCCAGTTTTTGTTCTCACTGTCTGACTAAACCAACTGAACTCAATCCAAACAATTTTCCAAAGGATGTTGAATTATAAAATAAACTCATTTGTGCATCATTGGAAACTTATCCTGAGAGAGCTTCCTTTACACATCTGCCTCACCCTTTCCAATCTTAAAAAATATCTTTGGAATCGAATTTGCAGTTATATGGGTTGCAAATACTTTTGATATTCAACTAGTTACAGCTGTGCTGCCTGTCTCACTATAGTTTTTAGGTAACTTACAAATTTCAGAAACGTCAGATTCACTAGAAAGCAGGCAGATAAGAAGACAAGAACATAATCATGCTTCTCTATAAGTCCATTGTGTAGCTATGTCACTAAAGTTATCTGCAATTCTCACAGCCTTCTCTCAGGAAGAACATGAGTGACAGTATTGAGAAGACAGTACATCCTGAGCACTATTTCTAAGCCAGGGTTACTTTGGAATAGCTCTGATTTTCAGAGCAGAATGCCAGAGTGCTGGCAGAGACACACCACTGAGCCACCCAGAACCCTTGGTCTGACTCAGCACAGCAGCTCCCATGTGTTTTAATAACGAAGCTGGTCTCCAGAAATGACCAGAAAAAACTTCCTATTGATTTATCACATTGCATCCTCTCATGCATTCAGCTTTATTTTTGTGGCAGTCGCCAGCCATGGCCAACTGGGCCCCTGGCATTCTAAATCATACCAGGGCTAAGAACACTGTAAATCAGGAATGAAACTTAAATGCCACCTGTGGCCACAATGACCAACAATCCTTTATCCCTATTAGTCACAAATTCAATCAAGCACAAATGTCTGCAGTTTTAAACAAGATACCATCTCTGATGACATCATAACCAGTTTCCCTCAGACTTAAACTAGTCCCGTGACAAAACAGCTCTCCTCCCCCACAGCCTATGGAGGTGAGAAAAAACAGGGAGAAATAGGATGTTTTCCATAAAAGAGAATTTATATGCAAAAAACTGTGCTCCTGCTACAAACAGCAGTCTACAGCAGCATATTTTTAGGATACAGATAATTCTGGCTTAGTTCCACAAAATAAATGGTAGAGCTGCCTCAATTTAATTACCACCCCATGAAGAAATCTGACAGCCCCAATGCAGTGCTTAGTAAGCATTTTACCTCAGACAGCTTGAAGATGTATTGTAGAATTGAAATTACAATACATACCATGACTTGTTCTGTCATCCTACTTTGGGAATGCAGCATGCATGTCTCTATAATGAGCTGTCTGATATTCACCCACTGTACCTGTAGCAAACAGGAGTAAAACGTAAGTAACCATAAGTTGGCATATTAGTTGAATGCAAGCTAAGATATTCATTTGTGGCAGATGGTTTCAGATTATTCTAACTAGCTATACAAGTTTAATACATAATTTACTTATATTTACACTTTGATTTTTCTAAATTATTAATTATTACAATCTGGGGGAAAAAAAAACCTCAAAACAAAACCAAGCAACCCACAAACTCTGCTCTCATCTTCTCCTTTGTACACTTCTGCTTACAAAATTCCTAGGATTTTTTTTTGGGACATAATTCCTTCTATGTCTAGCACATGAAAAAAATATGTATAACTTAAGAACACATATGTGCTTCCTGTTTAGAAAATTAACTCTGCAAGAAAAACTTTTCTCTGCTACAATCAAACACCAAAGAAGAAAAACAATATATTAAAACCAAAAAGTAGTAAAACATTTTTAAAAGCTTACATTAATGCTTTTCTGTCTTATTTTGCAAATAAAAGTATTTACGCTTAAAAGTATATGCTGGTCTGCACTTTCATGAGTATAATGAAATTATGTACCTTTATTAAAAGCCCAAACAAGTGATCCATCTTTTTTCCAGCAGAAGATTGAAATTTATTTATTCATTTGAAGTCTTACAGAGAAAATTGAGAATGTTTATTTTCTTTTTAATTATGCCATTACAACAGAATTGGACTGTGCCACCCTTCCTCTGGCTAAGTAATTTTTAGGAAGTATGTGGAAAAGCAATGAAGCCCAGGCTAAATTTTAAAACACCCACCTCAAGGAACTATGCATATTTATAAGAAGGCCCACCTAAAGCATCCAAAAATCAATGAGTTTTCACTGAATTAATCACTGACTTAACACCACTGTGAGTTAAGTGTCATAGACTGAATAATGCTTAATGCCATCTCAGAAGCCAGGAATTGTGGAAAAGAACTGAGATGATTCTTCCATTTCCCATTTGGATTCCAAGCAAAAGTTATTGCAATAAATACAGGTAAGAAAAGAAGTTTCAAATTATATTTGAAATCTTGGAGTCTAGATCGTTCCAGTATGGCACTCTGCAGTACCTGTAACACAATCAGTGCTCATGAGTTTAGGAAATTATTTGGAAGACAATTTAAAATTTAGGATTGAAATATCTTTATAAGCAGCAAAATAACAACAATTTGTGAAATTATATGTTCATTTAGGCTTGGTCTGCCTTTTTCTGTTTACTGCACCTATGTTTGTTCAAGTCAGCACTCCTTTCCTTGTGATTGCCTCTGAACAAGGGACCAAATACGCAAAAGTAATTATGCAGGTCATGCACCAGAAAAAGTGTTTGCCATTGTATACTTAGCTGTTTCTGAAGTCCAACCCTCTCTAATACAGCTCAAGCTAAGAATCTAAAAGCCAAAAGGTAAAGAATCCTAAAATATTGAACTGAAACAAAACAAGCTAGATTACACAAAAAAAAACCCTGATACATAATAGTCAGGATATAATATGACCCAATCCATTTAAAAGTTCAAATACACTTGAGAAAATCACTTGCTATATGATTTTTTTTTTAATTTTTAAAAAATACCTGGATACATCTTCAAGAGAAAATATAGTTTTGATTTGCCAAATGTTGCCTCCATTACAAACCCTGTGTACAATTAATTGGATTTGTATCATACCCATTATTGGGAGTATGAACTATTTTTCAAACTTTATTTTCTTTCTCTTACACAATTTATTGCTCTTTCAAAAAATAGAAATGTTCCGTCACCTTTCTCCAGACTGACAGGGTTACAAAACAGGGTTAGAAAACAGAAGTACCTCAGGATTTTGAAAGCACTTCCCAGTCACTATTACTTGAAAGTGAGAGTTTTAACTCTAAAAGAGGCATGATGTCCAAAAAGAAACAATACTCTGAAAAAAAAAGATGAAAAATTGTAGATTACTTTCACAGGCTCTTATTCTACAGTGGAGGAAATATCCACATTCTAGCCAGGCTTCTTTGAAAAGAATATTTTCCTTTTATACAGAGATAAAAAGCAAAGCTTTCAGGTCAGAGGCTATAGGGGAAAAGAGCTAATGTCTCCCCTGCTTTGATGTTACAAGTAGTGCCTCGTTACAGAAGCGTATTAGAGCTACCAGTAAACTGAGCCAGCATGTTTAATAACCAGTTTTAGTATGGGCGGCACATGGATCATCCTGTACATAACACAGCAAGCAGTCATGTGCATTACCAACAATACACAAACCTTTACTTTAACATGTTTACATTCCTTTAAAATAAGGCACAGCTAAAAAGTAATTTTTGATTTATAGATACCACAGGAAGACTTCTTCAAAGTGTATCTGTAACAGCTACAGACAGCAAACCAGGATTAGGAGTTCCTCTCTGGCTAACATGTAACATATAATGGGGTTTGTAGTGGTGTTTCGTATCTGGAAACAGCACATTTCAGTCTCTGAGTACTCAACACAACTGTGATTAATGGCGTTTGGTGTCTCATTTGTTTTTGAAGCTGATGGACTGTAGATTGGAGGAACCAGCCCAAAACAACATGGTCTGGTGCACTTGTCTTTCACAGATTTCTGGGAGCTGAAGGACCAAATGCACCAGTTTGTATTGGTCCTAATGCACTGGGGCCTCTAATGGAGCAATTTACCTATTAACTCACCTTTTGGAACAGTATATCTCAAAATCCAGATTATGCTAGAAGGAAATAAATAAATATTATCTTAAAAATCAACCACAAATATTAATTAAACTTTTGGTGTTATGTAGCTCCAAGCTGTATAACAGCAGGAAATACCCTTAGGAAAAAAAAAAAACAAACCTGAATTATTATTTTACTGGTGTTTTTTTTTTTAGCCATGTAAATTGAAACTTGGTAGGAGTACTAATCCTCAAATTAACAAAAAAAAAGTGTATTGTCTTAAAGTATTTGATATCCTCCAACAGACTACTACATACAATAAAACATGATTTCTGATTGAGTTTTCTATAATTTGGGAAATTATGTTTGTTTGGATATTATTAGTGAAATACTAATTGCTGAGTGAGACTACTGATTATGCAAATATAAAAATTACATTAATACTATTTTTATAGTCTGTAGTCTGAGCAATGCTTAGTAGAAAGAGAGATTGTTCACCAACATCTCTCCAAAATCTCAGGCAATCAGAAAGATGAAATGCAATGACCCTATATTTGAACCACAGGTAGATAAAATCCTGTCAACTTTTCTTGTGTATACAGGAAACTCTGTAATAGCTCTAGATTTCAGCCAGAAGTGAGCCACTGCAAGAAGGGTAACAGGATTTTGTAAAGGAATTTCAACAGGGAGTCTCTGCAGGAAAGATGGAAAGGGTTCAAAAGAAATGGAAAACCAGTAAAAATACTGGGAATAGGAAAGTGAAAATAAACATGAGTTCAGGGGAAAGCTAAGAAAAAGGGAATAAAAAGGCTAGATATATGACGAGTGTTGATAAAGAAAGAAAACTGCAAAAAATAAAAAATGGGGAACCTTAAATAGAGAGGAACAAGGGAAATACCAGCCTCACTAAATGTTTCCTGGTACAGCAGCAAAGAAACAAATCTCTCTCCCTATAGGTTCAGGTACCTGCCACAAAAAGTCCAGGAGGAGTCTTTTGAGCCTGATTATTCTTAACAGATTTCCAAATTACATTTTTAGCCTTGTAAGTTTTATTTATAAATATATTTAAGATTAATGGAAACCGGAAACACTGGAGTGCGCAATGTCCTAAATAACCACAGCTTTTCTAGACTTAGTTTCCACACAGGTAAGATAGGCATTAACTAATTATATTGGCTTCAGAATGCTATGAAATCACACTTTCCCTCTACTGGAAGCTACACCTCCAAAAGCACAGGTGTCTGAAGCGAGCTCATCTTCCTGTCCCTCCCACTGTAAACCCACTGTGCCTTCTGAGGTCATATAAACTCTTCACCACATGGACATAAACATGTTCTGTATGGAAAAGAGGTGTAGCAGAAAAGGCTGACAAGCCTCACTAAATACCTCAGGAGCAGAGGGTTGTAAACTGGGACCCAAACCCACAGCAGCTGTAGTCATCTCCTGAGGTGCCTCAGAGCTCTTAACAAGGACAACAACAAAAAATATGGATTTTTTTTTCCAGTGGAAGGCATGACACACAAAGATTACAATTTGTTTCTCTCATATGATTGGAAGTGCTAATGCTGTGATGGACCACATCTCTTATTCTGTTTCAACATCTGTTTTGAAAATCTCCAGATTTTCTATATGTTTATAGGCTACCTCCTTAGTGACACAATTGTGAAACTCTTAAAAACTCTCTGCTCTGATCTGCCAGTTTTTCATCCTGCCTCCACACCAACTTCTGCCTTACTGCTGAAGTATCTGCAATGGCAGGTAGGTTCCTTAATCCCTTGTTCTTTCCATATGTTAGCATAACTCTACTCCGTCTAGATCAGAATGCTTTTTAGATTCATTTTCTCCCTTTCTTTTGGAGAGCCCCCATTCTAGTTCCCGTAGCAGGACCAGAAGGAGCAGGTGAGGGTTTCCAGGTGGGAAGTAAGCAGGGTGATTTTTGTGTGCAACTCATAGCAAGGTAGGGTGCAGGCACAGGGATCCCCAGCAGGTTGGTGTGCTTCCTCCCCCAGAACACTTCTTTTTTGCCCTTGTTTGTTCTTCAATAATGAGTCACTGGGAACAAAGACCGTCCAGTGCATGTGCTTGGGGAAAAGAAAAAATAAACAAACAAATGAAAAATCTCTACTGCTTCCAAGAAATAGTGATGAGACTTTTCTTCAGAAAGCTTTGTGACTTATAAACAATATACGACTGCCACGTGCTAAAAAGGAACAAGGTCTCCAGTGAGAAAGAAACGAACTGTTATTCTTAAAAGACAAAGTCAGGAGATACAAAAGGGCATACATCATTTCCCTCTGAAATTGTATGATAAAATGACAGCAAAAATCAGCTTAGAAGCAACACGTGAACTAGCCTTCTGTGCCTCCTGCTCTCTTCCTTCCAAGACTAAATGGATCTGTGTCTCTCTTTTGTCACATTGTTGTAACTTTCATTCAATCTCCCCACTTCACCTTGACCGCATCTGAACAGTGACAATATGTTTCTTGTTCTTCACACTTTTCCCAGTAAGGATCACTGACAGCCTCTTACTTTGTATTTTCTCGGCTTTTCAGGCAAGGATTTTTTTTTTCCTTCTTTTTCCCTCAGCCACCATCATGATATTTGGAGAGAATTTGGTTCAATTTCCATTTTAAACATGAAATGTTTGAATTAGCTCATAATGTCTCCCAGCTTGCAGAGAAAAGAGCTGGTCTTTAAAACAGAAAAAAAAAAAAAAGTTTAATTTTTACAAAATAAAAATGAAAAGCTGCAGAATAATCTTAAATCATTTTATACTGCACATAGGACTTCAAAATAATGAGAGCTCTTCAATTTGGAAATGATTGGGGTTCTAGGCATATGAATCAGAGAGAGCTGTAAAATTATTAGAACACCGCAACATCTTTCATAAGCACTTCAATTCAGAGGTGATCAAAGATTCTGGACTTGCAGAGCAATTTACTTGGCATTTGCAGGAAAGCCTCACTCTTTCAAACTGAAGCACTCTTAACACTATGAAGAACTTCAATAATTTTAAATTGGCATGTACTATACATGCCTAGAAATCCAATTCAGGTTTTAAATAAAAACACTATAACTGCAGAAGTATGAAGAGTCCACCCACAACTGTACAGCGTTCTAGCCTTCCCAATCAGCCTAGCTGTTATTTCTCCCATGCTAGGTTTTCTGGCAGGAGGAGCTCCTGAAAACATTAAAGGTGAGTGAGGTTTTTTTTCTTTTTATCCTTGCCTTCTGATTATATACAAATATTTTCCTAAACTCAGTAAACTTCTGGACTGCTTAGTTTGAAAGCTGATTTTCAAGGCATGAATGCTAGTTTTAAATATTTTAAATTAAAAACAGGAGACAATATTTAAGCCAAATCAAAAATGTAATATCCTCCCAACCAAAACTTTAATTATGATGAGTATAAGTTTGCAAATTATATATATATATATATAAAATTTAGCTGAGCTTAGGCTTCTAAATAGCTGTTCTTAAGGGAAACACAGAGTACACTGAGTTCTAAAACTATATTGACAGAACAGGAAAACAAAATTAAGTCTAAATTTTAATTATATCTCAACAGCACAAGAAAAAAAAAGTACCCTGAACAAGAGAGGTCTTGTGTTGACCCAGCAGATCCTTTGCTTCCATGCAAGTTGTCCTGCTATGTAAAAGAGACTCCTGTCACCAGAAAACTTGTGATGTCTCTCACATTTGCATATCATGCAACCACCTTTCCAATCATTCTGGCCAAACAAGAAACCCTTCCTTGTGGGTGGTCACATAAGAGCTACACTTCATAGAAATTCAAAGTTTTTTCCTTATTGATACAGAGGCAGAAGGGTGTGAGACTTTTATATGAGGCAGCCAGTGATATTTCAGGTAGGATGAGGTTTTGACATTCAGCTCTAAAAGTACTCTGTTCAGTTCCAACCAGATGCTAGAAAGACATCAACACAAGTCTGACTAGACTTTGATAATATTGGAGAAAATTGGTGCACCAGAAACAAGTAGGTGGAGGGAATTGATCAGATTAGGTGACCCCAAATGTCTCCCTCAGGCTTTAAAACCACACAGAAGTTGTTTTGGCTTCATGCAGGTGATGCAGTGATGGATGGAAAAGCCCCAGACAGCATAATCAACTTCTGTCACAAATGAATACAACTTGCTGCCATTATTCTAGATTTTACCACCTGTAAATAGCTTCTCCAATGTACAGCATACCAAAATACTTTTATTTGGGAAGGAACCTCTGAATTCATCTTATTCAACCCCTAATTTAACAGACAACCAGCACAGATCAGGGTGCTCAGGATTTTATACAGTCAAGAGTTTAATATCTCAAAAGATGTAGTTTTATAAATCAGTAATACTTCTTTATATTCTTCCTCTTTTAAATTACAGTATCCTAAAATTAGGAAATTTTAGATTTTCTACCTGAGACATTGATAGTCAGGCCTATTTCTAGGGATGAAACATATCTATAAAATATTAATATGATATAAACCAATGCAGGTGCCCTTGAATGTTTTTAGTTCTACCGGAGTTCATGTGATCTACGATAAGAATTCTGTTCTATCCCCCATGGGTTATAGCTTAGCCTCAAGACTTAGTGGATGTGTGACTTAGTGTGAATTTAGTGGAGACTATGATGACTATAAACCCTTACAAAATCTCACACAAAAAAAAAGGTATTAGTAGGTTTCTACCTCAAACCATGCCAGGCTCACTGTCAGACAGCAAAAGTGCTTACAAATATCCATCATAATGTTCTCAGGCTTATAAAATTAATTTAGCCCCTTGTGGTGCAGACTGACAGGAACTAGTACAGAATGCATTTTAAAGAATGAATTCTCTTTTCTCAAACATATAAAAGGATACTAAACCTCTCCAGAATATTTTAAATAATGAAACCTGAAGTATCTGTAACTGGACAAATGTGTGACAAAGCTTGAGGACAGAACCCCAGCTGTTGGATACAAAATTGTATGTTTCAGATGCATCTTAATTATTTTCTACCGGATTTGACTTTCCTTTCCTACATTTGCTATGTGTGAAGTTTGAAAGCAAACTTGCTTTGTAATGTTAGGAGAGAAACTGCAGTCATGGCTTCAAGTGGGAAACTATCTAAGAGTTCACTATTAGATCTAGACCAATAAGCACATATTTTCCAATGCCTAAATTCTTCATAATTTTAACTGCAGTCTTAAATGACATTTTAAAATATTTTATTTTATTTTAGGAAAAAAAAAAAACCTTTTTAGCTTACAACAGCATTTAACTTTGATGCTTACCTATTAAAGTAAACCATATTGGAGTGAAATGTGTTCCTACCTTCCATGCTGTTGTTCAGCACTATTCTGTAAGACAAGGTTGTTCAAATAAAAGAGAAAAGTAGCTAATGCTTTTACAACTATTTTGTGTAGTAGCAAGATGACTCCTATAATTTTTGAGCCAAAATTTCAAAATGTTCATGACATGACAAAAATCTAGAAGTCCTAATCTGGAAATAATATTTCAGCTTCCTCAGTGTAATGTTTTGAGCA